>NW_028301558.1:9900000-9940000 GCF_042242905.1 Orbicella faveolata | reverse complement strand
AACAGGTCGGCAAAACAGTATTACCGACTTTAAGCAAACAATTGTGGTACTATGTGGTTCAGGTGATCAGTTTTGAAAATAATCTTTTTCAGGATCGATCAGCTTCAAATGGTGTGCCTTGCCGAAAGAAAAGGCTAAGTGTTTGGACTTCATAAAATATGCTAACATTACTGCACGAGATGTAAGTCTGGAAGTGGCTGTTGAGTGTGTCGATGCAAACACCCATGAAGAATGCATAACAAAGATCAAGAGTGGCCAAGCTGACCTGGTCACACTAGATGGCGGGGATTTGTACGAAGCAGGTAAGTTATGAAATTTTGGCGTCACTGATTGTTTTGGAAGCGAAGCTGAAAGCAGAACGATTTTATTCCAAACATTGTGCCATTCACTGCCTCGAAACTACACTATGTTTTGAAACTACGTCACGAAAGGCTTCAAAAGTTCAACCTTCCTTCTTTTTTAAAGCTCATCAGATGTTTTTAAAGTGAAATGGGGGCTGTGTTTATTATTGTTCAAATATTTTTTTGCAACACGCAGGATCATGGAAAGTGGGCAAGGTCACTCGAATATTCCCCAGTTTCAGCAGGGGCATGTTATGGACGTTCGCGCTATTTTTTCTGCGCAACCTTACTGCCCACGCATATTCACACGCCACGTAATAAAATGAACAAAAGTAGGGCAAATGGGCATTGCTATAGCTTTTCCTGAATTTAACGATCTTGGACGCTCGGTGAACCACATTTTTCCATCTTTTGATCAATCATTTTCTCTACCGATTTTCTACGTTTAGCGAAAAAGTGAAGAAAATCTATCGACTAGAAGTTTGAATTTTTTGCCAAATGCACCATCAAATTCCGTTCTTTTTAGCTCTTCGTTTATCTCTGCGACGGTTTCAATGCCTCTTGAAGGGTTCAGTTTCGTGAAACCGTTGGTAACATTTGGAATTATTACGCAACAGACCCACTTCTACAAAATATGACTAAGATCGCTTACCTCCCTTGTCTCACCTTCGATATTTTTAACTATAAACCCCTGTAGACAATGCTGAATTAAGTGCGCCAATTTTTCAAAATCAGGGTAGTTTTCCACAGCTTTATCTCTGAATCGAGGTCGGTGAACCGCAATTTTTGGCATTTCTGACACAAGTAACTCATTATGTGACTGCAGTAAAAATTTAAAAATATATATATCGACTGGCAAAATTTCGCGCGAACGTCCTTAAGTCACGTGACGCTTTAGACCAATCGCGTGCGGGCGAAAATATTGGATGGATTACAAATTTCAACATTCTCAGTCAATCTCAGGGGTAATGTCCAGGTATATCACTTGAAAAGCACATGTTTGTCTAATACCAGTTCAGATTCAGAAACAGAAGGTAGAAATGAAGCCATTAACGGTAAAATACTATCGTTAGTGACCGTTGCCGTAATCTTCTTGTAACGCAGGTAAGGACGACAATCTCGTGCCCATCGTTAGTGAGCAGTATGGAGAGTACGGAGTGAAGTATTACGGAGTTGCTGTGGTGAGAAAGAACAATACAGACTTCACTTTGAAGACCCTCAAAGGAAGGACGTCCTGCCACACTGGAGCACGAAGAACTGCTGGCTGGAATGTACCGGTGGGGTATCTACTCCGCACAGGAATAATGGCAAAAATGTCGTGTGGAAGAGGAGGGAACTATGATTTGAAGGCAGCGTCCAAGTTCTTCAGTAAGAGCTGTGTACCGGGTAAGGAATAGATTACTTCACCACCCAGGACAAAGGATTTGAGCCAGCCGGCAGATTAACCCCCCCGGGGTAGGCCTACACAGATTCTGCTCAAAACATGTCAAAAAGGTCCTCAAAATATCCCCCAAAGTTGCTCAAAAGTTGCTTGAAATTGCAAAAGTTGCTTAGAAATTTTTTATAGCTGCTTGCTGAAATCGAAGAGCAGCAAGCCGGCTCTGTTTCTGTACAACAACAAAACGAGTTCAGTTACAGTTTCTTGAAGACCAAACAATAGCTCTGGACTCATCCTAGTGTTTTCTCTGGCAACTGTTGTATCTGATCATGACGGATGCCTCAATGTAATCTTCTAAGGCGCTTTCCTGCTGGGATGAAAGGTTGCTGAGCAGACTAAATACCCTCTCGGTCCGGCAGAGGCAGATCTGGGTTGGACGAGGAGTATTTTCTTTACAAGGGAAGCCCTGGATTGGATCTCTTAGTCTTTGATGTTGTTCTTCATCGAATTCTTCATTGTCAGAAGAAAGCGCCTTTTTGAGCTAGTTGTACCATATTTGGAATATTAACACAGGATACCCATTCTGGAAATGGGTCACATCCGGCATTTCCATATTTGGAATCTATAAACACAAGATACCGATCAAAACGCAAGAGAGTTTCTAGTGAAATTCTTGTGAATTTCTAGAGAAAACGTGTTAAAATATCAATTACTTATGAATGTGATTTCGAAATAGTGAAAATATGCCAAAAATATGCTAACTTTTGGAAAAGATGCTGTAAAGTTGGTCACTCTCCGAAAGTTGCTCAGAATCGAAAAAGGTACTCAAAATCGTAAAAGTTGCTCAAAAGTTGCCGAGCAGAATCTGTCTGGGCCTATCCCTCCTGGGGGGAGGGGGGGTGACTCATATATGATAAGGATGGGGTGCTCGTTGCACCTTTCAGAGGTTAAAAGAAAGTGGTTTTGGTACCTGTCAGGGTGTTCAGCCTCAAAAGGTTGACAGCGGGAGCTTTCGCGGCACCTTTGAGGGTATTGAGCCGAAAAAAAATATGACAGGAGATGTGTTTTTCTAGAATTGATATCTCTTAGGGGTGAAAAGAATTTCAAGCCATGCCCACAGAACACGACCTTAGTACCTCTTAGAGGTGCTGTTCAAAATTTCTGACGAGCATCCCCGGCCTTTTTATAAAAAAACTTTCTCCCCTCCCCCCCTCCCCGGTTAAGAAATGGTGTTGTGACCATATCTTTTCTTAAGCCGCCCACGATCTCGACAAACTAGTTGCCTTTGACTGAGACAAAACTACAATTCATGTCTGATCCGAACTAAGAAGCTGTGTCAATTTTAAGGCTTACAGGTTCTTACACAATAGCGGTTTAATTTTAGGATTTTAGTCGATTCTCGGTTACTAACGTACGTGCTTGTGGAATGAAAGTCGAGAATACCGGCATAAAGACTAAGTGATCAAGTAAGAGTCATCGACAAGGATTTGAGGCCGGCTTACCAAACCCTTAAGGTGGAATGGTACCCTCAAAATGGACCAAAAAGTTTGTTTAAATATGATGAAGAAAGATCAATTGTGTGCTATTGCACTCAAGAAGAGAAATTAAATTTCTAGAGTTTTACTCAAAATGGTTGCTATGGAAACCAGCCACAGCCTTTTGAAGAGTGTTTTATAGTATTGACGCCAACACTTCTTGCTCTTTTACAAAACAAGAATTGACTGTCAAATAAGCAGATCATGTAAGTTTCTGTTTTGTTCTGTGATATGAGCCTAAGTTTTGACAGTTAACTCTTATTTTCAGTGCTTTTTACATCTTTATTTGGAAATAACCTTATTTTTTACCACACCCAGTGGACAAATCATCTCATGTCACGTGACAGACCTTAAAATGTTACGATTCTTTTGGTTTATATCATCACGACACTATTGGTCTTTGATGAGCCCAAGTTTCAGAAATTCTACTTAAAATCCTTGCAAAGTAGAAATGTTGGCGCGAAGTCAGTCGGTACAAAAGTAAACTTTTGAGAAAAATGCACTTTAAGTTTCTTACACGAAGTATTAGGCATTTAACGAGCCACAAATAGTGGGGGGGGGGGGTTGCAGATTGGATCTCGGGGGAGGGGGTGCAATGGTTGTTCCATTTTGTAAAAAGTTACCGCAGTTGTGGGAAATATTCCTTGTCATAAGGGAAATGAATGAGCCTGTAATGGCAATTCGAGGCAAAGCTTTTCACAAATAATTATACCAATCGAGTTGTGTATGTCTTAAAAGTTTTTTCTAAATAGTTTCGTTCATATAAGTTAAAAATAATCTATATTTTTGGTCACGTTCTTATAGTAAACAGTCGTTGCTATGGCCGTTGCCACGTGAAAAAATTTATACCACTGTGTACTTTCCTTAAATTTCACACTCATCTGGAAGGAAATTCGGCAAAATCGTTTCAAAATGTTTTTGACAAGTCCTCAAGGGTCTTAAGGCTTGTATTTCCAAGAAATTGAATTTTTCATGAACATCGCCATATTTTAGGGTACCATACCCCCTTAAGCACATGAAAGATAGTTTTCGTCATTTTCACCGAGACAAAAAAGGTAAAAGTTCCTTCTTTGGGCGCTGCGGAAAATAAGGCCACAAAATTTCCCCGGCGAAAAATCCCATATAAAAAGGACGGGAGTGCTCGTGGGAAATTTCGAATAGAATCCCCAAGAGGTACAAAGATGCTATATTGTGGGCGTGGTTTGAACCTTTTTTTTTTTTACTCCTGAGAGGCACCAATTTTCAAACAACACATAGACTGACATTTTCATAATTTTTAATTGCGTTGACAACGATTGCTTCGAATACCTTCTATTCGTAAATTTGATTATCAAATATATCTCCTGTCGTATTTTTTTCGTCTCAATCAGTACTATATAGGTCCCTAAAAGGTACCACAAAGCTCCTGCTGTGGACTTTATGAGGCTAAACACCTCAGGAGGTACCAAAACATCTTTTTTAACCCCTAAATGGTACGAAGAGCACCCCTGTCCTTTTTATATGGGAGTCCTTCCCGAGGGAAAACTCGAGTGTTACTGAGTATTACCCTGGTGTTACTGTGCCCTATAGTAATTAAATGGGGGACCACACTGCTCGGAAGCAACGACAACTTAGTTTCGTTTTTGTTTGTCAGGGGCTAATGCTTTGTTGGAGGATGAAGCCTCCAAATACAAGAACCTATGCGAACTCTGTGCTGGTACAGGTACAGACAAATGCACGAAAGACTCGAGCAAGAATAGGTACGTAGGCTACCATGGAGCGTTCAAGTGTATGGGAGACGGAAAGGGCGACGTGGCCTTTGTGAAGCACACAACTACACAAGAGGTGGTAGACGATGGAGGATATGGAAAAGTGGATGATTATGAGTACCTATGCAGAAACGGAACTAGAATAAGTAAGATGTTTATTTAAGAAATAACGAAGCCTAAGCCGTGTATTACACTGTGATAGAACACGATGGGCATTTAAGAACACGAGGAAAATGTAGAAAACACGAGCCGCAGGCGAGTGTTTTCTATATTTCTCGTGTTTTATCAAAGTGAGTGTTTTATCACAGTGTAATACACGGCTTAGGCTTCTTCATTTGCTTTATGATTTAGGCGAAAAACAATAAAACATGCTTTTTCTATGTTTTATACTCCGATAAAACATGGGTTTTTGGCCAATCAGAGCGTGCGCAGGGTCCTACCTATATTATAAAGCAACATATAAGGTCTCTTGACTAGCCTCATATGGCCCTTATAGTCCTATGCCTTTCAGTGCAAAATGCTGCAAACATGGAAATTTCGTTGCACAAAGTAATGAGAATTCGAAACAGTCACTGAGGCTGTAGCTACTTTTTAAAACAAATTATATAATACTCTCTTTTTTTATATGAGAATGTTTTTCAGGCCCAGGCTGAATGTTCTTATTTTTCTGCCGATTTTAGGCTGAAAACATGCTTGTGAATATTCTTAGATTCTGGCGTATGGCATTTCGGTTTTATTGACTTTGGTGGCGTTGAAGTAATTATGGAGCCAGACTGCAGCCTGGTATGCCACACATAACTTCTTGTAGAAATGTTGTTAGCATCGAACGTACGACTTGTGCTATTAATTTTCGTTTCTTTTTTTGGCTTTTTTTGCCGTTTAGAGGAAGGAATAATTTTATACGGTTTACAAAAAAACATAGGATTGTATTGTATCAACAAATTTTCAACGCACAAAATTACATTGTTTTCAAAATCTCAGCCTTGGGTTTATTCTTATAATAGCCTTGATATTCTTATAAAGTACATTCTTATAGCAGAAACAAAATGAGTGTATCACATGAATCGTGCTCTTTTAACAGGCGTTGCTGGCAAAGCCCATGAAAGTTGCAATCTTGGCAATAATCCCGGGCATGCAGTGGTCACAAGAAAAAGCAACAACAAGATCGGCGACATCATTACGATTTTAACAACCATGAGCGACAGGTACGGTAGCAATCAGAAAAATTGGACCAATTTCCAGCTGTTCAACTCCACTAAATACTCCAAGGACGAGAAAGTCTCCAATTTGCTTTTCAAAGATTCCACCACAGAGCTGAAGGCCATTCCAAGCGAGATGCAAAATTACAATGATTACCTTGGTAAAGATTACGGCCAAAACCGGGAGGCAATGGCGTCATGTACTACCTCACCCACGGTGTCCACTTCGTGCACAGTCGCTCCAATCATCGAGCTTGTGCTACTGATAGCGCTGCTTGGCGCTGCTCAGCACTTTTTGTAGAATGGGAAAACGAACCCCGGCGCATCTCATGTGTATGTGTCAGTTGTTAGGTTAGCTGATTAGAGATACCCACATTGTAGATCTGCTGAGCTGTTTTACCGCCTAATGCTCGGGCTTTCCATAGTACAAATAAAGTGTGTGGGAGTGTTACAAATGAATAGAATTTTTCAGGTAAAACAATCGACGTTTTGAATACTGGTTCTTCATTAGGCTGACTATCTGAGTAAATAGTCCCTCATGACCGGCACTTCCGACCACGTCACGCCATGCTCTTTCGGAGAAGCGTTGCGTGACCTTCCAATGGGACTTCCAAATGGCAGAGCTGTGCGTAATTCGTCTTATTTCAATCAGGTTCACTATGTTTTGCTCCCTCGTATTGCATTGAGTCTGCAATGCGTAGATGACATATTGAATTAGGATACACAGCAGGATACATTTCAAAGAGTAATGAAGGGCCAGGTTGAAAATAATGGAAGATAGAGGGATAGAAATGTGTTTTTATTGTAAGCAAAAGCTGTAGCCGAGAGCCTTGAGTGAAAAGGAGTAACGAGTCCGTCGCAGGAATTGATAAAACGCAGCTAAACTTATTGTTAAACGTAGTGGCTATGCTTCTAAAGAAAAGTAGAAAAATAAAAATCATTTATGTATTTTTAGGTTTACTGTTGTTTATTGGGGAGCTCTTAGAGATTCAAGAAGTATGTAAACAGGCTGCTACATGTTTGTAACTCCTAGCTTGGTTGATTTTTTTGTCTATTATTCTTACTGTCTGTTCTTAATGAAACATATATATATATGTGGTTTTCGTGTCCTTTAGTAATTCTATTACATACAATCTTTCCCACTTTCTTTTCGATTATTGTTTATTTTTCTATGTTGGCGATTGATTGTCCATTTATATCTCATTAATTCTGTCCCTTCAAAATGTTAAGAGTTGTCTTTTCAACTGAAAGAAATACGTTTATAATATTGTTTCTGTGACGTTTCCGAGATTGCGAGGTTCCTAATCTCGTAACCAGATATATTCTTCTTGGTCTGCGGTCGAGATGTGAGCAACTGGCCTACCTAGGCATTGTAGGGGGTACAGCTGCAAACTAGCCGGGTATTCTGCAATTAATCGTTTTCCCGAATTTGCGTGCTCATCGCCCCATCGACCGGAAAACTGTTCAGTTGCACGTGTCATATCCGCCGAACTCTTTGCACCAGGAGCGATACTTGAGTTTTTAATCATATTGTATCCTAAAAAGAAAACAAACTACTGTGATGACTAATAGCAACAACTGTCCAGTGTTCATCGATTTGAGTTTGATCGTGAGTGATCTGGGCGCGGCTACCACCTCTTGGCAATGGCTAAGTGTTCGAAGTGCTGTGAAGTACTTTTGACCGAGCCAGGCCTCGGTCGAGTTCTTTTGTTTTACATCTACGAGTTTGACGGAAGAGTCTTTGAATAGTAAATCTTTGCCTCCATACGCAGAGGAGTTAAACATCTGAAACGAGGGCGTCTTTGACCGGAAGAGTTCATCCAGGCGAAGGAGTGACTGCCTCAAACCTTCCAACTTGTTTCCAGGTCTGCTCATGACAACACGGGAAGGAATCCTGGCCAGGTTACATTTCTCAAAGTCCCCAACGTCTGTTTAACAAAAATTGAGCAAAGTTAGATGTCGAGGTCAAAATAAGAAATAAAAAGTCCAGTCAAGAAGGCCCTTCGATTGACGAACTAAGTTCCATTCAAGAAACGTCTCTGTGAAGCAAAGGCATAGTCACCCTGCATAATTGAGAACACGAGAAAGTTAAGTCCAAAAGAGCTGCTATCGATGGTAATTCAACTACGGGCCAGTCGAAACGACCTTCAAAAGTTCGCCAGGTGTAATGAAAAAAAAAAAAAAAAAAAAAAAAGTAAACAACCACTTTCTTTATTCCACGGAGTTCTTTTCCTCCTTTTTCCCCAAAAGAACGTCCAAACTTTCTAGTCATCAGTCATTATTAAAACGATTTAAGATAGGAAACGCATAAAAACAGCTTCTGAACCCGGACCTGAATGCAGTAAGTTTCCGCCTTATCTTTGTACGTTAATATGAGTGCAGGTTAGGTAACCATCAGGGCCGTGGTCAGTGTGAGGTAAAACGTTTTTTTCTTTCTTTAAAGGGGTAAAGCAAAACACTGCTAGCAAATAAATATAACACCCGTAATACCAAGGAAGAGAATCTAACCATGAACATCGCCTAAGTTGTTTTCGGTATTCTGAGTCCCAAATACTGCATGTTCTACCGACGATATTGCTTTGATTTTTGTTTTACCTGCTCGGGTTCCATCGGGGCACAACAAATTAAAGTCCTTTCCCGGGTTAAGATCGTTATCTCTTCCCGTAAAGTCAAACACAGTGAGATGACTGACAAACGCTACGTCACCGGCGCCTTCCGTCAGGCAGCGGTATGCGCCTTGATAACCGAAGTACTTTTCGGAGACACTGGATGGGCACGTCTTCTGATTGAAGCAAATAGCACACAGACTTATGGGATTGGTATCGTCTGGGTTGTATTTCTTCGAGAGAGCCCCTGGTGAAGTACAAGATGAACATTTTACTGTAACTCAGTTGTTACTTGAGCCTTCGCTCCTACTGTTCAGCAAAAGAAGCGCGCAGCGGTCTCTCGTGACAGAGATCACCCGCTATGAGGCCATTTTCTGCAGTCTTGTATTCTTTTTACGGGAGTCGCGTATAAACAGGACCTGATACAATCCCCCTACAAAGTGGCAGAGAACAATAGGCTTTCAAATCTTGGGCGAACGCTAATGAATCTGATTGGGTTACCGCCGAAAGCAAAAGCAACTACCCGCTTCTTGGGTAATCTCGAAAAACCCGCCCGCCATGTTGGAAGAGGTATTTGTCACTTTTTTTTCTTTAACCAGGGATGCATGCAATATATAGCAACGCATCTCATTTGTGGGCCACTTTACCATGGAGACCGGGATCTTTCTCTTGTCAACTTAGTTAGTGTGCTAATTTTTGTTTTTGTTTTGTTGTTGTTTCAAGCACTTTTATCGTGAGCCCCAGGCTTGGGAAAATAGGTAACCATAGCCACTTCCTGTGTCACGACTTAAATATATTATTACTTTTACTGTTATGGCTATTCTCATGTTTGTCAGCAATATGGGAGGAGGAAAAACCTATACTACCAGGGCTCCTGGCCTAAAGCATCCATTGCCGTTTTTGCCTTCTTTCCTTCTTATCGTCATTTCGCGGCTTTATCGGTGGCATCGGGGATCATAACATCTTGGTGAAATCACAAAGCGGAATAAATAAGTTTCCAGAAACTAACCAACATAACTCAGCGCTCCTATCTCTCTCTCCTCCCCTATAAAAGTTTCATATAAACCACAAACCTGGAACGCAGCTTTGTTGAAAATACTCTCCAGCGGACTGGTAAGGATTACATTCTTCCCACTGCATTGCCCCGTTCTCAATCAAGAGCCCTACAGGAGCTGTCCATCCGACCGAGTCTCCCGCGGCAGGGTGACACGATTTTCTGCCCTTCAGAGATTTCAGCGAGATTTCTTTGGAAAGATTAGTTTTAATTAGAGCGACGGCGTAGCTACTCAGACCTTGTTCATGCTTGCCATAATCTTCCGATACCACTGGTACAAGACCGTGCTGAACACCTGTTCGAATGGAACAAAATGGTGTAAACGTAGAATTTGGCCGTTTGCAAGGCTTCACAATGAGCAGTACTAACTCTGTTTCTTTCACATTCTTGATCTGATTGTCTTATTAACTAAGTACGAGATGTTAGAATCTTTCTAAGTACTTTAAAGAAGAGGTGTGATTCGCAAATACAGCCGTGAGGGTATGTTGTCTATGGTTACTGTTGCGTGACATGTTTCTTGTACTCAAACAACTGAGGATTTTATGGATGTGTGCGTGCCTACAGACATGACTCTATTCACACATACCAGCCTGATAAATTTGTTCCTCTCCAAGAGTGATGACGTCAGCAATGCCATTGCCAACCATCCTGATGCAATTGGTGACGTTTCTTCCATGTACACACGTGATGCTTATATTCCAGGCAATCTGTGACGTCACATTCGCTAAGTGTTGGCATTTGGACATTTCTGCGTCCGAAATACAGCACCATCGATATTCTTCAACAAGAGTAGGAAAACAAAGTTTGTTTACATGATTAGCAAAAACAAAATAAAATATAACATTAAAAAAAAAAAAAATAGAAAAAGAAACTGGTTCGAGAAATTTTTTCTTCATGTGGGAACTGCGTTCTAAAAAAGTCCAATAACTTTATTTAGGCACGAGGCATTGGCGACCTAGCTGGTAAAATTGCTTCAAAAATGTAAATAACGAGATATCAATACAGAGTTTAAAATGGACATAAATATCTTCAGCGGTATTAGTCTTAACGAAAGAATGTACTGAATATTAATCTAGATAAGTTAGCTCTCTTGGAAACCGCTCAACTGTGTGAAAAGAAGGAGTTGAGTATACCAGTTTCCTTAGACTGTGCTGTTGTATTTTTCAAATCGTGCAGCAGAAATCTATCTGGCTCACACGTGCGAGTAACGAAGCCATGAGAACGAAGACTCTGATTCTTCAGACGGCGGTCGGAGGTGACCTCTGGCAGACTCCATTATTGGGTAAATTTGACAAAACAAACAACTCTCAAGTGTTCCTTTGTGAGACTGATTTTTGATTTGCTTTAAAATGAAACAAGACCGGAAAAAAATACCAAGGAGCTCGATTTGAGCCACATGTTTGGCAGTTAGGCATGAACAATTCAAACGATCAGAGCTTTTCAGACGGCTGGTCAAAAGCAACGAAGACGCTGGACACGAAAGTGGAAGTTGACGAGACCGGCGAACGACCAATAGGGCCGCGTACTGGATTAACACTATTAATTATCATATTTAGTAAGACGCTTAACGCCTCCGGTGACAATTATTAAACATTTATTCTCTCTGAGTAAGTAACGGAAGGTAAACATTTAGGAGTTTTGCTCTGTTGGATAAACCTGGTGTTTTTTTGAAAAAATCTAATTTACTGAGAAAGTGATTTTAAGTACAAATGTTTCAATGGAATTAACGCCTCTTCCCTTGGAATTTTTCTTGATCGAGGAAGAACCTTGGTTTCGAGACAATAATTCTGCGTTCTCAACAGGGAATAAAATCAACAAAGTAATTGACAATAACGGCTAGGAAACAGTAGTTTTACTTGATCCGACAACTTTAAAAATCGTTTATTTTATTGTATCTAAAGCGTAGCTTTTATCTTGGAAAATATTGTGTAAACAGTAGTGAGTAAAGTGCACATCAACAGACAGGCGAGGTCAGGATACTGATTTAAAAAGATTCTGAGACGGCGCTGGCGACTTTAGAATAATCCAAACTCAGTTGTCCATGAAGCCATTGACTTTCCTGCTTGAAAGCTATGGCACTTTTCAAAATGGACCACGCTACTATATACGGTTCACTTATGCCAAATACAGCAACACAAGGGTCGATTAGGTCTGGGCATGAATCAGAGGTACCTTTGAGAAAACTCAATCACAACGTGGACGCGATCTTTACGAGGACCCTACATGAAATAATCATCAAATATAGATTGTTGTCGCTTTCATCCTACCTGCTACCGTCGAAGATGAACTCGGAATTTGATCAAAACAAAGAACAGCCATAAGTACTGAGAACAACCTTTCCATTCTACGTTGTCTCCGTCCGATCTCTGAAACACTGACGGGCTGTTAGAGAGTGTTAAATAGCTATAATTACTTGCAGAGGTAATACCACTGGGCGTTTTAGCCGTGAATCGTCATCATTAACATCTTGGTCTCTCGTCCGGGAATGGTAGTTCTTACTGTTGGTCTGCTTGTACGGAACTGAAGCATAAACGAAAGGATAATTGATAAAGCGATCATACGTTGCCGTTTACAGCTTTGTCATCTCGTGATGATAAGGATCAATCAATCATGCATTAAACATGTTACTGTTTAGTTAACCCATCAAACTTACGTCACGGGTGCACTTCCGAGCGAAACGTGATGCATTCCCCGAGCGACGACATTAGCAGTCATGAATACACTTGTAGAATCGTTCTTCTTTCAAGATAAATGAAACAATCGCTTTCTTTTAACTATTATTATTATTCTCGTTTTGGCGTCTTTCTCAATACTGAAAGTTTTGTCTACTAGATGTGCAAATCGAAAAAATTAACATCAGCAACCGCCCGTTTTCTTTCCAGCCAATGGTGTTTTCTTCTTAACAATGATCGAGTCTATATTTAGTTAAAAAAAAAAAAATTGACAATAAATGGTCAGTTTCAAAGAAATGGCCTCTTACGCAAACTCGTTTCTTTACCATCACGTTGGCGTGACATCGACAACTAGCCGGTCTGACTTCAATTAAAATTGACAGCGTTGCTATGGTCACGAGATATGGATAAACCAAGCTAACTCTCTAAATGGCAACATGGCTGCGGAAAGTCGAACGTCAGGTTATAACCATTACGTTTTGGCTTTTTAGGGGCTTCTATTAAGCAGTGGACATGAAATCGATTAAGAAGAAGAAAAAGGGTTTAAAGACAGCTCCTTTCGACATTTATATATACATAGCCAGCACGGGAGAAAAGTTTCTCCTGAAGAACGTTCACGCCGAAATGAAGATACGAGAGCTAAAATGCTACGCGGAACTTGTAGTTGGAATTCCTTACAATTTACAGCGTTTACAGTACCTCGATGAAGGGGATATGCTTGACGATTCAGACTTAAGACACAACGATGTCGTAGCGGGAGCCACGATTAATTTGAAGCTGTGGAGAATGTGGGACAGCCTTGTTGCTGCAGTTTGTCGAGGTTCAGTAGATCAAGTACTCAAGGAGGGTGTCGTAGTTGAAAAAGCGTGGGAATCGTTAGACCCTTTGAGTTATAAAAACAAGGTTTCTGTTGCCAAGGAAAGAGCTTCAGTTGCTCTTTTCATTGCTGCCCATCGTGGCCGTAACAACTTGATAAAAAGTTTGATAGACAATGGAGAAGCGGACGTGAATATGAAGACACCATTCGGGCGTACTCCATTGCACGCGGCGTCTTCTCAAGGGCATTCGAACGCTATAGATCTGATGCTCGAGAAAGGAGCTTCTATGGACGAAATGGACGTTCAGGGTAAGTCAGCTCTGATGGTGGCGAGCCAATGGGGCTTCAAAGACAGCGAGAGACATTTATTTCTATTTCAATGGCAGACGAGAGCGGCTAAAACCAAACACAGGAGAAAGAGCAAGTCACTCATGATGCATCAGCAATTCGACTCTGCTTATCCAACGTGGTTAAAAGGAAGGTATGCTCAGGTTTATTTTTGTCAAACGCTAGCGCCGGGAGAATTTGCCGGAACTGGAATCAGCGCTCCAAGAAGGAGAGCGGTGGGAGAAGCTAACCAGTTGCAGGATTCCTTTCTTGAACAATCTTCTTCTGATCTTCGCGAACACAAACTCCCTCCTATTGATGGAGCAGACGTGGATTATGATGGTAAGGCGTCTTGGGGGCGCTGTGGACGATCCTATTGTGATATAGTTACTAGTTTAGAAAATTTAGTTATGAACACTTACAGCTGTATGCAATTGATTTTGTGCTGATATTAAAAACAAGCCTTGACATTCGAGATGAAACGTGTAACCACTTAAATGAAATTACAAACTGGTAGTGGAGGGCAAAGTGACCAACTTGGGTCTCTTTCCCCAAGAGTGTGTGGTAGAAAGTGTTAAAAGAGGACAGGAAAGCTACATCGCAGGGGTGGACTCCTGCATAAAAAGGAAGGGGGTGCTGACATCATACCTTTTAGAGGAGGCGGGCTCCACTGAAAACCGCCTTTGGCGAGTTGGATTCCCTCACTAAATATTATTATTATTATTATTATTATTATTATTATTATTAAAAAGGCGGTTTGGTACCTCTTAGGATGTTCAGCCGCAAAAGGTCCACAGCAGGATCTTTTGTGGTACCTTTTAGGGTATCGATTGAAAAAAAAAAAAAAATGACAAGATATGTTGTATTAGAAATGGTACCTCTTAGGCATGAAAAAAATTTCCAGCCACGTACACAAAACAGGATCTTGGTACCTCTTAGGGGTTCTTCTCTAAATTCCTGCCATGCACCCCGTCCTTGTTACATGTATATGGGAGTCCCCTAGCAGGCTTATATGTGTAAGCAGCTGGAGTGGAAGGAAGGGCTGGTGTACAAAAAGGGGGAATTTTCATAGATGTTAGAAATACATTCATCAAAATTCAGGAACAAAGAGAGTAGCATGGATAGTAATGAGAATAGGAAGTGGCAACTTCTTTCCTGCTCCCGCCCCAACCCCGACAATCATAATTTATGCAGATTATAACAAGACCAACTTTAGCAAATTTTGATCATCTTTAGGCTCCAACAGTGACCTCACAATTGGTAATATTCACATGATCACTCTGTCATTTGTCTGTTAGGTACAAGATACAGCATTGGAGGGAAGCCAGTATTGCCACATATAAGATCCAAGGAGAGAATGGCAAGCAGGTTAGACTTGGTGCATTATGGCAGTTTATGGTGACATGTTTACTAGCTGTTGCTCATCAAAAAAAAAAATGAACCATTCTTCCAAAAGCTATAAATTATCACTGAGATATGACTTGGACGCTAGGGTGGGGTTCAGAGCCTGATTAAGCTAACCCAGGAATAGCGAGAATTTTGATATTTAAGGTTTGCATCTTTTCAGTGAGGTTTTCTGTCTATATTGTTTGTCCTTCTGTTTTGAGTTTGAACAATCTCAAACTGCACAAAATATAAGCAGTGAAAAGCATTTTTTATACAAAAAAAAATTCATACTTTGGTTAACTGTTAATCCCAGGTTAGCATTCACTGGCTTTCCAACAACCTGGCCCAGATCAAGTATTCTGGGTTCAAGAACTGGCTGAGTTGGGCAACTCTGAACTTCGCTCACTAAAGAAACAATGCCTCCACCCAGGGCAGTAGTGTGAATATTATTTCTACTTGTAAATAATTCTGTTTCCTAATATTTAGATGACAATATTTATGTCTTGGAGGTGATTTTTCTTCACAATGCCAAGAGGGAAAGTGTAGAGCAACTGCTAATCCCAGTGCTCTAACTGTTTTGATTTCATATTAGTAATCAAAACCTTATTCTGTCACCTCTTAATGCTAACACTACTTGATGAAGTCCCAAGCCATCACTTTAAAATGTAGCTCTGAATAATAATCAAATTTCTCCTTTGATTCACCCTTTAGTAAGTCACGTGAGAGTTCTAAGTCTGCAACGTTTGATGAGTGGCTGGAAGAAAAGAAATTTAAGAAACAGCAACAGCAACAAAAACAAAGGGAAGCACGTCTAAGAAAAGAGATGGAGCAAGAAAATAAGAGATTAGCAAGGATGGGAGGAAAAAGTTTTGAGGACTGGAAAAATTCAAAGTCACAGCAAAAACAAGAGTTACCAAACACAGACAAGAAAAGGGATGACATTTTACGAGAGGAGCCTGGACGCCATTTTAGTTATAGTTATGAATGCTGGTTAAGCAAGACTGGTGCTTTAGATCTCCATAGTCTCAGCAGTTGAATGTTGTAGTGGGTAAAATAAATTAGCTTCCTATAGACACCCACTGAGTTCACCATGCATCTTTGTCTCAAAGTCAAGAGCATGTGTCAAACTCATAGGAAGTCTTATCAAGTCTGTACAACCCTGGGGTAGGTCTGTATGCACTTCCAGTCTGTGATGGAGCTAAGTAAAGGAAATGACAGCACTGCTCAAGCCCAACCAGTGTTTCTGGCCTGTGCACCCTTAAAATTACCTTTTTAGGGTACTACTTTTAAAGGACTTAAAAGTCCTTGTTTTCTAACAAAATGTCAGCTAGTGATAAGCTGTCTTCCAGGCAGTTAAATTACCTGGTAGCAGGCTCTTACGACAGCCCTGTAGATATTGCTTACCTTATAGGTTTGTTGATGCTGTGCAGGTGAAAAGGAAGTGTTAAAATCATGTATTGTATCATGCACAGGAATAGAAACCCATTTCCTGTAACTATACCAGCAGCTCTCTTTTCTCTTTGATTATCACGCAAGGAGCAAAAACATGGTCGTACGAAGACTTGGGTATAAGAGACAGGTTACAGCAATAATTTTTCCATATCTATTCTCCTTGCTCAAAAGCATAATGAAAAGAGAGAGCCTGGTCATACTCTACACTTACTCTTGACTACTTCTGTTTGCAAACATGTAAATATTTCCACCTGTATAATTTACATATGTTACAACTATATTTTGTACTCTGAATTGTTTTCCCTCTAAATAGTTAGTACGACATGCAGGAAAACTTTATTTTTGTGAAATCAGAAAAACTATGGACATGAGATATTAAATTACTAAATGTACATGAAGTTTATAGTTTAAAAAAAAATTTACAAAAGGACTATTATTTATTTGTGTAGTTTACTCAAAACGACAGCAGGCTGCAGTCTTCTTTTGTTTTAAAAAGAAAGCCACAAGTAACTGAGTTACAATATTTTTACTGTGTAACCTACAGCTCATTTACAACTATGAAGTTAATTTGCAGTGTAATAAAAGTAATGATGCGAGGTATCCACAGCAACACTTGAGCAAGAGATTTATATTCTACACCCAATCCAAAATAATTCCCCAATAAACACTCAGCCAGGTACCTTAACCCTTTGACTACCAAATTTTCACCAAAAAATGCTGTTTTTGACTGTTAAATCACTTTTTTGGCTGCCGACGCTAAATGGGCCTAGGTTTTGCTGAAAAAGCTATTTTTTACCAAAAAGATAGATTTTCGGAAGATTAGGTACAAAAATGTGCAATGTTTCAATCCGGTGCATGTGCATGTTTTGTTTTTTGCGATTACCCATTTTCTTGCCCCTTTTCTTTCCTTTTGCTCAGGCTTTTTACTCTCGCTACCGTTTATGCTGCATAGTCTTTCTGGCTGTCATAAAAAGTTGGGTGTTGAATAATGGGCAAAGCCTAGAAATGGGACCTTGATCAGTTATAGGTATAGCGGGCCATTTTACCACCATTTATGCACCAAAACTGATAACGTTTATCAATTTGCTACGTCAGAATGCTGTCTATATCCAAAACTGACCGTTATGCGAATAGATCTATCCTGGCTCTACTATCTGCTTATCAAGAATATCTGGTGACATTTAAATTGATGACATCACAAGTGGTACAAAGAGCACGACCACTCAGGACTTGTATATACGTCCTTGGGGGTCGATGGGTTAAGGTACATACATACCTAAGGCTACCAAACTACATTTTGCTAAGCAATGTTGAATCTTTATTTCCAGGTAAAACTAATTTTCACTACCTTTGTTTAGACCCTTCAAGCTGATGTCAACAAGCAAATTCTCCCTACTGGCATCCACACATTTCATAAACTACCAGAGAGAGAGAATGACTACACTTGACCTAGGTGATGATATAATTTACAGAGAAATCAGATGTTTGTCTATTTCATGCTGATCATAGACTCTTTGCATAAATGGTGCTTAAATTTGAATAACAATACTTTACACATCCTCAGCCTCGTGCTTACATTTCCAGACAAAGAGTTTGTCACATGAATGAGAGGCTAGGGATGCATAAGTATTGTTATTCAAATATTGGCACCATTTATGCAAAGGGTCTATTGTTAGCACTTAGGAGATAAACAGAGATTAACCCTATTTGGTCATGTTATTAGCTAACAACTCAAGTTTACTCCTGTATCCATTCATTTAAAATTATATAATTTATTCTCACATCTGTCCGATTAAGCGCCTCATTCACACCAACAAAACATGCTTAATTACCAGTTGAAGTTAAAACATCTGAAAGCCAGCAACAGAAGACAACTCTATACCCAAAGATGCACAATAAAAGGGAGGTTACCAAAGGGAAAAGAGTGTTTTCACATAACATCATGGCAGCCATATTGGTGTCCAAAAACAATAACATGGTGACCATGCTTGTGTCCCAAACCAGTCCTGTTGGAGTTGAACTCATTTGTTAGTAAAGACTTTCTTTTGTTCCATTAAAATTTGCTTGGCTGTAGGCCATGTGAGTGAAAATGCTCCATAGCCTCAGTTTGAAGCTTTGATTTAAGTTTACTTACGTATTAAAAACAGTTATTAATAGATATATTTTACATTACGTTTATTTATATTTCTGTTCACGAAGTACTTTGTTTTCCAATTAATAGCCAAAATAACATGGTCAGGAGATTTAAGCGAAATTGTCACTTGCCAAAAAACATAAAAAAAAACATAAAACTATAGCAAGTTCAAACTTTCCAGTCGAAAACTACAGTATACTGTATACTCATAGGAGAACTAAATCCCTTTTAAAGTGCACCTTTGTAATTCCACATAGAGTAAGAGAGAGAATTTAAGTGAATTATTAGAGAATGTTAATAATTTATATTTCTAACCTGTCAGTTTTATTGTGAATAAGGAATAAGATAAATCTTGTACTGTCTAACGATTGAATTACATCCATTCAAGACACAGCCATTTTAAACTTAATACAAAACCAAAGTAGATGAAGAAACAATGCCATTAGTGATCTATTATATCCACAAGAAAGGAAAGCTTCCCCCACAAAAAGTTCAGCAAAGCAAATAATTTGGCACAACATCAGGTCAGCAAAAATGATGCTGAACAATTTCCCACCATGTGTTCTCAGACCTCTCACAACAGACACATAACATTTGATCCTATAAAACACCCATGTTCAACTTGTAAATTGATGTATGATGTAGTCTACAGGGTAGTGTAGTTACTGGTTGTAAATGAAATACGAAAACACAACACAAAGGGCAATCAACAACACATACCAATATTAAGTCCTGTCAACTTTGCTGTATTATTTTGTAAATTATCTAATTCAAAAGGGTGGTGCACAAAAGAACTAGGTTTTTTTTTTACAAGTTTGTTCTATTAACCACCTTGTATGGCATTTTTGATCCCCAAAACATCATTGTCACCACCTACAGAATACATGTATGTGCACAAGAATAAAAATTCTTAAGGCCTGCTTAGGTACATGTAATGTCACTCACAAGTGCAAAATCGTTACTTAGTTGAATGCACTTACACCAATCACTTAAAATCTCAAAGTACAAAAATGAGAAAAGAAAAAAAAAACATTTATACCAATTGTGTGGTTTTTGCTAAAATTAGTCAGCGACAGAAAAATGTTAATACTGCACTTAATTTACATCAGCTTTAATCTTGACAGTGAGTGAAATACATGTGTATTCCTGTAATTCAACATCTTCCCATAACTTTCTTTTGACTTTTTGAAATACGATGACATTGCTCTCATCACATTGATTTTAAATCAGTATAATAATTTGTAAGTAAATTAAAAGGAATGGAGAATTGAAAGCATGGATGAAGCAGTTTGCCTCAAAATACAAATTTTTAATTTGCAAAAGATTCGCTTTTACTGGAAATACCAGTCAGTATATGTCTTGATTCAAATGCTATAAAATTCATTTCCAAAACAGCACAGATTAACTAGATATTTGTTTGTAAAATTTTCATCAAACGTTATCCAAGCCAGGAGCTTATAAACTTATTTTAGCACTTCTACTGCGTTCGCAAAAGGCAACATAGCATGCATGCACTTAAAATGTTAATTGTATATAAAGTTCCTTTTATCCAAACTACAAGAATATTACTTTTTATAACTGTCCATTTGCGTAGTAACGTTTCGCTGGAGAGAAACAACCCCCATTATGACTTGCGTAGAAAAGTGATCATATTGATAAAATACCATCCTCATCAACTGTTGGATGTTCTTCTTCATCACTGTCTGGTATTTCTTCGGCCAATTCATTGTGGTAAGCATGATGCATTGTCGGTGATCCTGCACTCAGAACAGGGTTAACAGCATGTGTTGCTAAGTTTGTAAGGCTCTGAGATTTTGTACGGTCTGGCTCAGCATGCTTTAATCTCCCAATAACTGGATTATTAAATTGATTTGATGGTTTGACAGTTATGATAAGGTTGTGACTATTTGCAATCATCATGTCCGTTACTTGATCCAAAGTTTTTCCTGCGACCTCAATACCATTAACCTCGAGAACCTCGTCATTCACTGCCAATAAACCAGTACTTTCAGCAAGCCCACCTGGGACAAGCCTTGAAATAAAAATACCTGGAACCTTTTCTAATCCACTAGGTGTCACACGCACACTGGTTCCATCTCGTATGTAGAATCCAAGGGGTTTGTCGGTATTATGCTTCAATAATTTAACGCGACGTTGAGTTTCAGGGATAATGTCCACATCAACGATTGCAGAAACGCGACGGAAATCTTGAGGACCACTGATTGATATCCTATTGAGGTGTGACTTTGCTGGATTTGTAAGATTTGATAACAAGTTCCGACGCCTAGGTACTTCAGGGGGAAGTGCATTCTCCTCTGTTACATTACCTGAAATACAATGGTACCTTAACTGTAACCTGTACAATAAGGACTTTAAGAGTTTAATTGCCAAATCAGCTGTACTTAAGAAATAGAAACCATGTACTGTGTCTCTATCGAGTTTTAGTTTAAATCTACTAGTGTTCTATCATGAATGCCGTTCTCTGATTGGCTACACTACTCACTATCTATTCTGTGATAGACAGTGAGTAGCATAGCAGTGTGCACTTGTTAACACAATGACGGCCACTACTTGGCATTTCTGAAGTGTCTGTGAAGAGGATTTGGATAAAGTTTTGAATGACTTTTTCAACAGCTTGTGCTAGTTCCGTTTCTATTGAGTTATAGAAACAGTTTTAAACCAATCAGCGCACATACTTGCTTCGGGTTATTTTTCTAAGTTACGGTGTATATTACATCAAATCAGTTCCTTGTTAATCAAGTCTCAGATTGGAGACAAATGATTCCAAGTAGATGGCATCTTGGAGAAAAGAAAAATATATCCAAAGGGGACAGATGGCAATGTTTGGCATGAAATTTCTCCATACAATAACACATCAAACAAACCCACTCATGATATTAAAAAGGAATCAAATGGTATTCATGTTTAGTATCACCCAACTAGTGGACTAATGCAAATCCTGCATTTTAATTGGCTACGCTACTAGAGGACTATTACCGTATTTTTCCATGTATAAGTCGACCTTTCAAGACCTAAAAATCAGTCCAAAAATTCACCCTTGACTTATACATGGGTCAAAACTTGAGATCCAAGCGCCAGTCAAATAATTAGCATAATAATTGTCTTTCAATGTTAATAAACATGTAATAAACCGCAGCACAGTTTACAACATATGTTCGCTTAGCGATCTGTTTCTCTATATCAGAGCTTCAAGTTAAAATGCATCAACATTTATCCGCTAAATGTTAACCTGAATCTTGTAGACACTCACTGGCTCAATTTTGTCATATTTTTCCTGTAAATAAAGCTGCAGTAAAGCTGCTTGGAGAAAACATCTTTCGTGCTTCAAACTTCTCTGCTTAGTAACCTGGCAGGATATGAGCGGGAGGACTTCTGTACCAGTACTTGACCGATTTCAAGGCTTGGCTACCAAGTTCCCAACACACGCTTTGCACTTTGTTTATGGAGTTGTTTGAAAGTCTTGAGCTTCTTTGGTGTTTTGCCTGTCTTATAAAGCCACTTTTAATCTCTTTGCACTTACAAAGGTTCGTTTGAAATCCTTATGTTTGATTTTGTGAACATTTGACAAATATTATTGTCAAAAAGCCCGCATACACACGTGTTTCTAAACTTGGTAAAATGCTCGTATACGTGCCATAATAAGTTTATTAAAACTGTGCGTTGAAACTTGCTGTGATTTGTTTACATATCTGTGATAGCTGAAAGATAATTCTAAGAAATACAAGATAAGTTTTCCAAGAAATTCTTACCTGGAAATTAAGAAAATCTAGTTTTTGGCCTCAAAAATTGGTGGTCGACTTATACACGGGTAAATACGGTAGTAATAGCCCTCAAGTAGTGAAATTGGCACAATCGAGCGTGACGCTTTCTCTTGTTTTATTCCCAAATAAATATTTCTTCAACTTGCATTTGCTAACCTTATGATTGCCTTTTCTGTCCGACTAGTTGGGTGATACTAAAACAATTAGACCCTTCGCCCTCAAGGGCCACGGGTCAAAAGCCCTTGCGGGCTACGGGTCCAATTGTTAAATATGTACTCACATTAATTTCCCTTACCTTAGGGCTCAGAAAATTATTAAAGTTTTGACAAAACTTGTGAAAAATAATTTTCTAATTTCCCTAAATACCAGTTGATTACCCATAGTAATTACCCACAAGCTGCTCCTGTCCTGCTTCAGTTTCTAGCAATCCAAATTCTCTACTTTCCAAACATATATATTTATATATACAGACATAGGATTGCTATCCAGTACAGCATGGTCATTATTTGTTCACTGTGGGCCACTGCCCAGAGACTAACACATCAGGGGTTTCATTAATATTTTCAGCAGGGGGGCAACTGGTTTTCACTTGCAGGCAAACCCTTTTTTAACTGAACTTCTTTATAAGAATAACTTTCCCTAGATTGTCAAACCAGGTGGGAAAAATTGTGTTCACAGCCAGTCAATTTGCCCGGTGCCCGACCCTTAATGAAACCCCTGACACAAACAAGACATGCATTGACACATATTAGGTAAAATGGATGAACATATCACAAAACAATAATTACAGTCAGAATAACATAAACAACTAATGCATTAAGGCACCACTTTAGAAACGTTTGGTGTAGTATAGGGCTTGTGATTGGGTAAACAAACAATTGAAATAGTGCACTGTTATTTATCCAAACACAGCTCCTCTCCACAATCAATGGCACTTCAGTTTTCACATGGCAAGAACTACTCTCTAGGATATTTGATTCACAGTTTCTCAAGTTTTACAACAGATGCTGAACTAATATCAGGGTACTTGTAGTACACAAGTGATGTTGTGAGTACAAGGGGAAAAAAAAAATCTCCATATAATTGCTCAGTAAAAAGCTTCTGATGTCAAATTTTGGGGATCTGCTGTGATTAGTAACCTCAATTTAAGGTTTCAACTTCAATATTGTAAGGGTTAAACAAAGACTGAAACAGTCAGTCTGGTAGAAATTGACCTTCATAAGAAAGAAAACAAATACAACATAAGGATCTTGTCTGCAAATGCATTTTCATGACGTGAACAAAGAAAAAGGAGCTTACAGAAATAAGTTTCGATAGTGGTTTGAGTAAACAAACACACAACATCCTCGAAACTGATTTTAAAATTCTAATTGAATTTACATTGTATCAAAGAAAAGATGGCCGATGCTTTTAAATATCCATTACAATAAAGAAAATATGTATCTCATCGGAAAAATAACAAATTATTAAAAGCAAAAGCCAACGTTCGCCAAGTTAAATAAGAATGCAAAGAATTAAGACTTATAAGCTAAGCTGATCAATGCCGAAGAAAAAACTTGCAGAGGTTTGTTCAGTATTAATAACTGAACCATTGTGAAACGTTGTTAAGCCGTTTAGTTTTTTCTGGAAATATCGCAAAATTAAGGACCGATTTGAAAAGCAATCGCTATAATAAGTGTAACTTAAAATTGAAATGGAATTAAATTTTATGTTGCGTACCTTTACGCTGGACGAAAACTCGTAAGAGCGGTCGAGCGGTTGCTACAGCTCGGAGAAAATTGTCATCGTTGTTTATTGGCAATAAATCGCCATGCATGTCTGTGTACCAAGTCGTAAACGGAATAGCTTGCAGCTTGTGAATGGTCTGTACATGCTTGTAGAATTCTTCGAACGTCTTCAACTGCGCTTTATCCAACGGAAACCTCCGGAATTCTGCATCAAACTGCGGACAAAAGGTGGCGTATTCTTAGCTCATTTTTGAAGAAGAACGAAGACGGTTTAATTCTGCACCCCTCAGCTTACTATTGTTGTAAGGATTCCACAAAAATCCCTCCCTTACCTTAGATTTTACTTCGATGATACTAAGATCTAGCTGTGTTGGTACTTTCCGTGATCCTCTGAGTAGTTTGGACATGAGGAATTTGGCTTGTAGCTCTTCAACTGGTGGCACAACACAACTTGTAAATGCATTCCTCACATCGACATTTCCAAACGAAACAACTGCGCAGGATTACTGCGCATCCGAAGGTCATGCCTGCGGGGGTGGGGTCGCGTTTCATAGTAAGCGCTATTTTTAGAAGCATGCATAATTTGTTCTCCATAGTAATTCAGGTTGTTCTTTACACATTTAACACACTACTTTCCTTGTAACTAAGTAGATGTCGTACTGAAAACTTGGGAAACTTTAGGAAAGGAGAATATTTTTTATCTTTTTTCTTCTAAATGACCTTTGAGCGATTCAGTGTTCGAGGTTTATTGGTGCATAATCCCACGATCACGTAATGCAAAGATGGTGAAATAATTTTACCATTACGTCAAATTAATTAGTCTCTGGAAATTGACTATAGAATAAACAGGAAAACCGCCATGTAATAGCGACCCAGTATCTGGCTAAATTAAAAAGCCCGTTATTTCCCCTCGATGTCAAACAAAGCAAGAAAAAATAAATTTAAAAGGGTATGAGTGAAGAGATACACATTCTGACCGGAAATGAGCGCAAATGGCTGCTATCGGCTGACACCGCGCGCCTGCATATTTAATTGTCGTTGTGAAAAAGGTTGTTCTGCAGTGTTACTGCAAAAGCATACGCGATAATATAATGTCGAAAGGTTTTATGGGTAGTGGTACCTATGCGCCAAATTGATCCCGAGGCGGGCAATTGATCGAACTGTTCAGGGTGTTGCTAAGGGTTTCTAATGGTGCATTGTGAGAAAAATGGCGGATCATGAGTTATCTTTCATCTAACCTGCGTTGCACACAGGCTATCTTCCATCACAGCTACTGGAATATAGATAGAAATATTAGCTGGAAATTTAAAAAAAATATCGGCCTGAATGTACAATACCAGGCCACTTATGTGTATCTCGTTGAATTTGAATGGTTCGTTTTGTTTCTATATGCTTCGTTTTTAGAAGCGTTGAGAAATATGTTAATACGTGGCCCGGTATTGTAAGATCGCTCCAAATTATTTTTAGACTATGACTCCGTTGTGACATTTAATTTCCTTTAACAAAATATACAGAGTCTTGCCACTTTATTTATTCAAAGACGTTACAATCCACTGAATGCTGCGGACTGTTTCTGCATGCCTATCAAAGCACGCTGAATAATTTATAAAACTCAACAGAATTCACTGGATTGTTATGTCTTGGAATATATTAAGTGGTGAGACTCGAAATATATTATTAACAGGAAATTAACGCTTCACTAAATTAACGCAAATTATTAAAATTCGCATTAATTTAATGTCGCACTAAAAACGTTTATTTCCGCGTCACTGATTAGGGACGCGACCATAAATTTCCATAATTTTCTTTTCGCCCCATGCGATACTATGAGTTATGTCAAGCTAGTTAGGGAATTGTTCGAGTGGCTTGGAACAGACAAAAAGGAAAAAAAAACATTATTTTATCACAAATTGCACGTGAAAAATCATTTGATTTGCTATACAAGCAGTCTTGATACAGTGCATCAAGGGGCTTAGAAATGCTACAATAGATGGTTTTAAAAAAGCAGCGCTTAAACGTAACAAAGCCTAACCGAGAAAGTGATTTTCCTTTAATGAACTACTGCGAATTTTAACTAGGATTTGAACAATCTTTTTTGGTTTTAGTTAGGAAGGTAGAGTTATATTATTTTTTGGCATTCGTAATAACTGGCCCAGTTTTAAATTTGAAATAACAATTACTAATTAATATGTGTTTAGTAAATTACTCTATTGCTCTTCTGTTTGGAGCAATACTACTCAAGCTAATCTGGACAAGTTCCAAGCAGTACAGAATTTTGCTTGTCGCATTTTGTGCGGCGCTGAAAAATTCGATAACATAACTCCTTTGCTAAAAGACTTGCGCTGGCTACCAATCACGCAACAACTTTATTTTCGTCTTGCTGTTCTGGTTTTTAAGTGCATGACGAGTTGTGCTCCGGAGTATTTGACATCTAAGCTTGTCAGAAGATCTAGATCCGCCGTCTCGACAAGGAATACCAATACTCTCAACTTTTGAACATACCACTCTTCCGCACTGCCAGCGGCCAAAAGACCTTTCAATATAGAGCGACCTCTCTATGGAATGAGTTGCAGCCTGCGCTCAAACTTAGCCCATCTGTGACGGATTTCAAGCGCTCACTCAGGCAAAAGCTTCTTAATGACTGTTTTATTTAATTTTATTAACCTTTATCTTCTTTTATCATTGTCATGTACTTAGTTTTTAATTTTGTAATGTAAAATTGACTTTGAAAAGCCCCGTGGGGACGAGCCAATAAAGTATGTATGTATGTATGTATGTATGTTGAAATACATTTTTAATTGACTAAGTGCCGGAAGAGAACATCGCTAGGTTCCTCTCCTTCCCGGAGTGGGGGGGGGGGGGGGTACTCCCAGATAAGTTGGGTGGGGGTGTGCGGCCCACTTCCCATAACCTTTACCCTATTTACAGAGGGGGATTAAATAGTATCCCAGAGTCCTTTGCGTTTTCAAGTATATTATCAAAATTTGAAGTAACGTCATCAGTCTCTCTGAGGGCGCAGACCGAGCGTATCGTTTAAAGACGGCGGACAACTTCATAACGTGTTATGACGCAAAATGTTCTGCTTTCCAAATAACCAGACCGATTTACGTCCATTGCGTATCAGCAGAATTTAGTGTGAATTTGAAAGGCTTCTCCTGTGCCGCACTGTGTTGCAAGGAGATTCATTGGAATTATCTCGAGAGTATGTCCCAACGACGTGTTTGCCTTGTGTCGAAGTTTGTTGAAGAAGCTGCAGTTGATGAGCTCTTCGATGGATTACGGAGTCGTCTTGATCCGCATAAATCCTAGTAGCGACATCACTCTGAGTATCGTCTTTCCATTTTATAAGATTCCATTTTCTCATTGAAGAGTAGGTTTTTCAGCGAGCATTTGTTTGGGAATAAGCTTAATGAAAACTATTTCTTTGCTTCAATCAATTGTTTTCTGTAGTTTGTTAATCCTGCTTACAACAGTGAAGAATCCACTGCCCTATTTATGACCAAAATCTGCGATTTTTGCTACCCTATCTATGACCTGGCCAAAAATTCGATACCTATTAAAAACCGTTGCGGCTGGCACAGTTGCCCTAAACATAAGTTATGAAGGGCTTTTGTTGACGGTCTTATTGATAATGATGACAAAGTAGCTTCTTCCAAGAAACATACCCAATTCAAGACTAAAGCGTGCTAAAACCATACGCTATTTAAGACCAAGATGGCTAAAATCGATACTTTATTTATGACCAAAACGGCCGAAAAACCCTACCCTTTGGGGCCGCACATACTTATATTGCCCATATAAGGGAGTACCCTCCTCCCAGCCGGGCTGGAGATGGCTGGAGATGGCAGGACAGTTCCTCCCGCAACTGATTAGAGAGTTAAACGTCTCTTCAATGCCATCCCAGATCAGAATTCACTGGCTGTTGTATGGACACGTCCATTGTAGGGAAGCTTCAATAAGAGTAAAGTGCGTGGATCGAAGTGTGGTCAGGACTAACACCATGCCAGCACGTTTAGAGCAACGATTAGCCACACGATTTATAACGGAGTGGCGCCATTGTAATGTGGAGTCTCTCAAAGAACTCGCAACATTTTGCATATCTATATATTAAAAAAATTCGGTTCAAATGCTCGTTAGAAAAATTTCTCAAAGTAAAACATTACGTAGGTGTGTTATCAGCATTTTACGCATGCGTTGACGTTGTCCATGGTGTAAGTGAGGCTGTTAGTTGGTCTTCTTGCTTGCTTCTCTCTTTAGCATCCCTTTCATTACAATGCGATCATAATAATACAAGTGCAATGCGAGCACGAGTCTTAAAGGCCCCATCAATATGACCTGTAAGGAAGAAAAAACACAGCACTAAAATTAAAGATCTGAAATAAATCGTTCAGCAATGGGGGGTCTTCCCTAGGCCACTATTCTTTTCTCCGCGCCATCTTGCGCGTTTTCGTTCGCTTCTCTCTTACAGACAAGAAGGAGAAAAACAATTTAACAGGACAGTTGCCAGTCTTCCCGCTGCGATTAATCTTGGCAGGAGGCGCCAATCGAGACCCTCGCCTCATTTTTTGGTGTGTTTCCCGTCCATTGTTGCAACCTCAGGGACAAAACAATTTTTTAGTTTTCCTGCACAATGGGACCTTTTTTCACTGACCATAACAAGAAATAGAATTACATGCATTTCGCTTGCAGAAAGCAAATGTTTATTTGATCATAATAAGACGACCGTTATAAACAGCACTACGTAAAGAAAATTATCTGACCTTGAGAAGAAATTTCAAATTGCTTTAACCTTGACAAACATTTTTCCCTACTATTTCCGAACTGTTACAACCCTTTTGTTCTGTCCCTCGAATACGGTCCGATGAGAAAAATTACGACAAAGAAGTTAGATCTAGTAAGCCCTACGTACGAAGCAAGTGACGCTCCATTCAGGATCAACCTCGCCCCAAGCTATTTATAATGAAATGCAAGAACTGTTCTCTCTCTTAGCGTGGCTCGGCATAGAAGCCTCTCCTCGTACCAGCGACGACTTTTCTCGATGCAAACAGGTCCTAACCTGCTGGCAGACTCATTCCCAGTCTATCACGAGAAAATTGAAGAGCGCTGGGGATGAAGGGAATTAAAGGCCATAATTTTTTTATGTCAGCGGTGACTGGGAAGGAGTCCAGCCTGCAGTTGGCGTTTGGTGACATACTTGCGTGAAAAGTTCAAATAAGGAAGAGACTGGAGCAACACCAGACGTTAAAAGGCTCACAACGAATCCGTCAAATCCACAAGATATCAAGAACTTCCTCTCCTGGAATAAAAAAACAAAGCAGATTATCAGAATTTACTCACAGACTAATTCAAGCCCATAGTCACAAGGCTTCGTGGGTTTTTCCAAGAGAGGATGTCCCCCGGGGGGGGGGGGTACTCCCTTATATGGGCTATATAGGTATGTGCGGCCCCAAAGGGTAGGGTTTTTCAGCCGTTTTGGTCATAAATAGGGTATCGATTTTGGCCATTTTGGTCATAAATAGCGTATGGTTTTAGCACGCTTTAGTCTTGAATTGGGTATGTTTCTTGGAAGAAGCTACTTTGTCACCATTATCAATAAGACCGTCAACAAAAGCCCTTCATAACTTATGTTTAGGGCAACTGTGCCAGCCGCAACGGTTTTTAATAGGTATCGAATTTTTGGCCAGGTCATAGATAGGGTAGCAAAAAACGCAGATTTTGGTCATAAATAGGGTAAAGGTTTTGGGAAGTGGGCCGCACACCCACACCCAACTTTTCTGGGAGTACCCCCCCTCCCGGAGGATGTCCGAGTAAACAGTTCGGCCTCTAATGAGTTATCTGATGGTTTAAGGGACATTGTCTTGCATATGACTTCCAAAGTTAAAACACAAAAAGTTTAAAGACACATTTTCACTGATGGAAACGTAAAAAAGACAACGTGAACAGTGTAGGTTTGCCAGGATTACCACCGACAACTTAGCCTGCGTAGCAAGCGTTTCTGTGCGGTTCGGGAGCAAAGAATTACAGCGCGAATAATCTTTCTCTTTTTGGCTCTCGCCCCATTTTCCGCCCAGTCAAAACACCGAAAATCCCGTTCCTCGGTCTTTCTTTGCTCCCAAACCCCACGGAAACGCTTGCTACGCAGGCTACCGACAGCGTGAAGTTGAATATGAAACAATTGTTGGACAACAATACAAGGATGAGAAGTTGAATGCTCGCCTCTATTGAACGCCAGTTAGGTAACACTTGTAGCTAATGTTGAGGCGAAGGGAATGACTTGACAGGAATTGTGGAGGTAAAACGCACAATTATTCATCACACGAAAGCTCGGAAAAGACAAAACAGAAAAAATTCTAGGAAACATGGCTTTCATACCTTGATTCCCATAACAATGTTGGCTGCAACTTGTTCAGGAGTAAAGAGGCCGCCTGCACTGCTAATAAGATGAGTTTCCTCAGGCTGAGAGAGCAAGAAATGAGACACAAAATATAAACTTACAGTATTATACAGGTATGTTGGTAAGCATGTTGAAGGTTCACTTTACTCTAACAACGTCTCTCTCTAACTGACATGTGACAGTGAACACCTTATTTTTCTGGGGAAACCTGACAAATGTTAGCAAATGTTTTAATCTCTGCGGGGCTGCTTTAGGCTCTACTTTGGCCCTGAAGAGGTTTGTTTGGATGAAATTGTTTTGGGACAGCTTTTTAGAAATCCATGTGGGTAAACATGCTATTGATTGATATAAGGCAAGCTCAACTATAGACATTGCTTGCATACATGTACATGCTTGCTAAATGTGAAGTTCAGCATGTCCAATAAATATCTTTTAACAAATAAGTTATTGTTATCATTAAATAGGTATTGCCTTCAAAAGACATCCATGGGCAATGACTTTCACAGAGAAGCCAAAAATATAAACATAACACCATTATTAAAGGGAAAATTATATGACCTTACACGTGTAGTACCTTGTTCTTATTCTCATTTTCAAATCCTGGTGTGTCTGTGTCTGGTGGAAAAACCACAGAGACAGCAACATTGTATGGCTTTACCTGAAATGAAAAGGAGGAGTGAGAGTTGAGTACACTCGCACACACTAGCATTTTAAGTCTGAGAGATTCAGTGAAATACTAGGATTGCTAACTCAACTGCCAGTCTAATTCCTCTTGACTAAAAATCCAAAGGAATTGATTTAGCCTCATCTGACAATGCTAATAGAAATTCAACTGTTACTCAGGTGCTTTGAGGCTGAGAATATGTGCAACAATTGGATGCATCACCAAACAAGTCTGACTTGAAAAGTGTGATTAGTTTCCAGCAAATTTCTTGGAAATCATCCAAAGCTAATCCGACCTATACTCTCAGAATACCATAAGCTTGACAAGTGTCAATTATCAATACAATCAATCAATTAATCGATCAAAAACTTTATTATGTGTCAAAATATTGTTAGCTGAGGGGAAACACACCTCTACTAATTAACCATTTAAAACTAATAATACTGAATGATTAAAAGCCTACTATAAACTTAACACACACAAAAAAAATAACTGAAAATAAATAAAAATCCTAATTGGAAAAAAATTCATTCTGTTACGAGTTTTATAATAATGTTCTCCATCAGACAAACATCCATACTAAAGAAATGATAATCACACTTACCTCCATAAAAAGAGTTTCTGCAAAGCCTCTTACAGCAAACTTTGAAGGAGAATATGCAGTGAATCCAAATAATCCAAACTGGAAAAGAAAATAGTTTGACAGAGAAGACTTTAAACTGAACACTCAAAGCCTCAAACCAAGGTAGCTAGGTAAAGTCTGCATACAAGCCAAGTGGCCCATCACGCTGGAACTTATCCAGGTTTCTGTAGCATGAAGTGACTAGGAGAATTTCTTCTTCCCCCTGGGAATGCTAGTCCATCGCAGGGTTACCCTGGGCAACATTAAGTTTGCCGGTACCAATTTATACACCTGGGGGGAGAGAGGCACTGTGAGAGTAGAGTGTCTTGCTCTTGAACACAACACAACGTCCCCAGCCAGGCCTCAAACTTGAACTGCTCGATCTGGAGATGAGCACACTTAACCATGAGACCACCATGCGTACCACCCACCACCTCAAACCAAGAAATCCATCTTATTTTCAGGTGTATGCTCATAACATCAATAACATTAAAAGTAGAGCACAATGCTAATCATGAGAAATTATTACTTGATGTGATATGCAATTTCACAAGCTTATAAAAAGGTGAATTTTACATACAGTACCTGCCCACCTATTGACGAGACAAACACAATATGTCCTTTTCTTCTCTGTTTCATCTTCTCTACAACAGCATGACTTGTAAAAACGCTGGCCAAGTAGTTTGTGTTTATCATGGCCTGTAATTGAATTCAAACTTTTAAAACCATTTTCATCAGGGTGCTGAACTGAAAATTGCCTCTTACCTTTAAACAGTAGTTACTGTCGATATCTATACATGGTATTTTAACATGTTGACCATATCGTGTACAATGTACCTAGAGCTGAACTTTAAGATGCAAATTTCAGGAAATATGTTGTAAGAATCTAATTTTGTTAATTTAATTAAAGACAAAGTGGGAAGTATAACAATTAACTTTTTTTCTTTTTAGTTGATTATTTCTTGTATTCACCACTTTCTGCATTTTTGTTTTTGATATGGTAAGATAGAACAAAGGAAGTTTTATAGTAAGCTCCAGGCTATACTTATTAAAACTTGATATATCAGACGTTGTTTTGTACTTCATTAGCATTTCTATACAAATCATATACTTCAATTAACTGGAGAAGACATCTAAGATCAAATGAAACATGTCTTCTGAAGTCAAAACTGTTGTTGTTGGTTATAATTATTTCTTAATAATTAAGCTTAAATAATGATATATCAGCTGGATTGCTGTTCGTTTAATGACACACTATAACATTATTTTCTCACACTTGGCAAACTAATAATACAAATGTTAATTGATATACTTTTTGACAAGACATTAACCTTAAAGTCCTCCACTGGAGTTTCTTCAAACAAGCCACAAACTGCAAAACCAGCACAGTTTATAAGAATGTCTATTGGACCCATGGTTTCACAAGCCTAAAGGTGCAATAAAGGAAAATATTCATGATTGGAATATGGACCAGTTGCTATTTACCAGTCTCATTGCAGTTGCAGTAAAATATCTGCATGTATGTCTAATAATTAAGTGGCTGAGGCTTCTGCCCCTGGAAGGTGAAGGTGGTGGTGAAAGTCAATAAGTGGTTTGGTTGGTGCCATACAATGTAACCAGCATGTTGCAGGTACTGTTCAAGATCACTAAACTGAAATCACAATTTTGGAAAAAGATGTACAATATATGTAATAGCTTCTTATTAATCTCAAATTATTAAGACTAATTAGAATCATTACAATTGATTGTTTTGAAAAAAAAAAACTGTGCAAAAACATGACGCGGATACAAGGCAAGCGCTGCCCAAATTAATAAAAATAAAGTTGCCTTGTTTTGTGTGAAATACCCAAGGTTTCAATATTCTGGGAGGTCATAAACTTGCTCCAAGAATTATTTGATGAGTGATTCATGCCACAACGTAATAACTGTTTTGAAAACGTCTGGGGTTACCGTTTTTGTTGTTGTTGTTTTATTCGTTTTTTTACACAGATTTTTTTGGGATGTTCACAAACCTGGTCTAACGTATTTTCTACATATTGTGCTTCACCAGAAAGATCCACAGATAAAGCTAGGACCTGAATGGGAAGAAACATCAGTTTCACACATAACTAATACTAAATTAAATGTGTCTGTCAACTAGTTTTAAAGCAACTGACAAGAATGTGTTAAGCACCGTGTTGTGGGGTCCAAAGTTATTTCTTATCACTGACCATTATTTGTTTTAATAGGTTATTTTTATGTTACCAGTTATTAGTATTCCCTGAAAATATTTTCAAATAAATTCAAACAAACAAACTACATACATGACTGCATACACTTGGAAGTATGGGTTATTGACCAAGTGTGAGGTCAAGATGGCTGGATATTGACCAAGTTCTTTTTTTGCGTGTTTATGGACCGAGACGGAGTTGAGGTCCAAAAACACGCGAAAAAAGAACGAGGCCAATATCCAGCCATCTTGACCGAACAAGCTTGGTCAATACAGGATTTATTATATGGCTTTCGGGGAAATTTTTCTTGCGGGACACTGCGGGTAGTCCCGAGCGGGCAAGATAGCTTCATCTTGCCCGCTCGGGAAGCCAATCACAGCGCAGGATTTGATTCATCTTGCCCGCTCACGGAGCTAGCCATATAATAAGTGATCTTATTAGTATTATTAAGAAAGCAAATACCTTTCTCTCTGGGGCTAAATGTTTCTTAACTTCTTTTAATGTTTCTTCCAGTCTAACCTGGTATTTTATAGAAAAACAGAGGACAAAAGTTTTTTCAGTGCCAGGGATCCAATATATTGGTTCCTTCTCCAAGTTGTCAGCCGGGCAAGTATGCCAGATATCATACTTGCCCTGGCAGAATTTTACTTGCCCATTCAAAAGGGCAACGGACGACTGTGAATATGGAACCTGGCAGTACCACACAGTCTATTCACACATTTAATTAATGTGGGGTGACGTTGGACACAGCAAGCATGAAAATTATTCCCTGGCTGAATGTAAGCATCAAACTTGTTGAAAAAAACAAGAAATTTGTTAGGAGACATCAAGCTTTATGATTGTTAGGATAGATGAATTTTTTACTCGTTTGTCTCACAGTGGAGTCACTTTGAGATGTAGATCACGACATTTCAACTGCTATACTGCTAGTCTTCATCAGGCAATGAGGTCAATTGTTGTATGTTGCTAATTTTGTAGCCCCTTGGTTCACTGCTATTGGTGCATTTCGATCCTGCCTACAACAACAAGGCATATGCACTGTCTTTAAATCTGACAGAACTCCTAGGTCCTACTTAAGTGTGACCTAAAGACACCCTTGAACCAACAAAACAAGACAGTGTTGTTTGCAAGATTCCTTGCGAATGCGGCAAAGTGTATATTGGAGAAACTGGGAGAGCTATGTAAGAGAGGATAAAAGAACATGACAGAGACATGCGGCTTGCTTGTACACAAACCTCTGCAATTTCAGAACAAGACAACAAGACAACAAGACAGTGTGTTTACCCATTTGGGACAAAGCCAAGTTTATTGATTGTGACCCTCACTGGTACACACGAAGGGTCAAGGAAGCTATCCATATAAGACTTCATCCAAATAACATCAATAGAGATAGTGGAATCGAAATTCCTGAAACATGGATACCGTAAATCCTTGAATTAACACCTGGGACGCTTATTTCAAATTTAGGAGAAGATGGGGCGTTCTTATTCAAAGGGGCGCTTAATCGAGGCGGGGCAGCTTATTTAATTTTTCCCAAATGGTGGCCTGACATGATCATTTTTTTTAAATACATCATCTGCACGTAAACAACAACATAAGCTGTTTATCGACATAAAAAGCTGATCCTAAAGTTTAAATCGTGGCACCACTAGTACTTAATGTGTTCACAAACTGAAACAATGTACAAATCTAATACTACACGACGAAAATTATACATCCTTTGTTGGCTCAGTACTCCTCCACAAAATGGGGGAAGGGGAGGGGGGGCGCTTATTCAAGGGGGGCACTTATTTTAAATTTTGGTCGATAGGAGGGGCGCTTATTTGAAGGGGGCGCTTATTCAAGGGGGGCGCTAATTCGAGGATTTATGGTACCTACAATCAGAAAGCACAACAGCTGGTCAGTTAGAATGCGGACCTATGAGGGAATAGCATCACAAAGTCGGAATAATAATGAGGATCGAAATGCACCAATAGCAGTAAACCAAGGTGCTGCAAATAGCAACACGCAACAATTGACCTCATCACCTGATGAAGACTAGCAGTATAGCAGTCTAAATGTCGCGATCTACATCTCAAAGTGACTCCATCATGAGACAAACAAGTGAAAAATTCATCTATTCTATCTTACACCACAATGAATATTAATGTACACATCTTTAATGACATTTATAATTGCTGTTTTGTCAGTTTTAGCCACACAGAATGTTTTCTATTCACTAGCTATATACCCATACATTTGAGTAAAGGCAGACATGTTTTTAAAAAAGTTTATCACTGCAGTGGCAGCACTTTCTGGGTGCTAGGTTCACCAAACTTAACCACAGTGGGGCTGCCACAACCCACTGAGTCATATTAACAGGATGCTAATTATACTATAAAAAAGTGATACACTGAGCATTAATTCGGACCAAGAAAAGAGGGAAATGGAACTTGCATTCTCAAACTCCCAAACCCATAGCCCTCCTCACACCCATTCTAGCCAACCTTTGCATGGGTCATCACAAAACTTAAGATTTGGCTTGATCAATATAAGGGCCCTATTATGTTACTTTTACTGCAGATATGTTGACAATACGTTGTTTATCCAGCAATGAGCTATTATTTTTTTATCATTTAGCTTTTCCACCAGTACATGTATATCCCTAGGTAGACCACAGAAAAGTTGGGGGGGGGGGGGCACACAACAGGAGAATTTAGATTAATTTTTGACAAGGGACAAGAACAAGTTGTTGAAGTTCAAATAACAACTAGACAAAAGTTTGCAAGGTTTCATTAGTCTCATTAAAAACAAATCTCAAAAATATCAATACAGATATTGCACGACAAAAGAGGGACGTTCTATCATTGAGAAATGATATTTGTGTATGGTAAGAGATCTTCAATTCACTTGATCATCCCACCCTATAATTATAATCCTTCTGGAACACCTGGGAGAACACTCCCTGGGACCAAACGGATACAGAGTATCTTCACTATTTTGAATAACTTATATCATTAATTTAGTAAAATAGAATTTTAACCTCCATATTTCAACATGACAATTCTAACATTGTATCAGTTCAGAATCCAGTACTCACTATGAATCAAGTGAGAGTGAGCCTCAATTTTTGAGGAATTGAGGAGAGTGGTATAAATCTTCCTTGTTATATCTCCCAACTCAAATAGGGTGAACATAATTGAGTCATTAATAAGTGCTTGGTTTTTGTTTGTTTGTTTGTTTGTTTGTTTTCTCAAGCTACACATAAGTTGTGCTTTAACCAATATAATACCAATGATTTGGGAGAGGCGTAATGCGTTTATATCATATGCCTTGGTTAGTTTTAGGAAAGTAAAATTGTGGATAATTTCATGTGAGAAAGAACAGATTGGGTGATTCCAGAAAATTTCCATACCATGCCATGGGCGGCATGAACATTTGAGCTCCCTTACGTTTAGAAATTCCAAAATGACCTACCCCATGCCCTCCAAATTCCAAAATCATTAATCCCCACTCCCTTCTTGATTTCCCTTCCTAACTTGAACCCTCTGGATTCCTTGTTTGACTCCCCACGTCTTCCAACAAAAGAGATTTTATGCTTCCACATCTTCCCAGTTGTTTTTGCTGATAATTTTCAGTTAAACAACTGTCTACAGGGCACAATATTGCAACCAATATGATCACATGCTTTCATGACTAAATGTTCAGCAACTAAAACTTCCTCCTCTTTAGTCGCAATTTTGCAATTGGTTTTTGACTAAACTAATGAAGAAATAAAAATTTCAATTGTTTTGTGTCCTAATTACTATAAAAATAAGAACACGTATAGGCAAATCTGGCCTAATTTACTTTTGATATTACAAACAATATTCACTCAATCAGATGCCATCATAGCAGTTTCTTTATGAATATATATCACTGGCGCATGGTAACCAAGCATCTTTCATTGCAAACAAATATCTAACAAGAAATTCATCAACTTTAAGGCCTCTGGAGCCCAATGTACTAACCAGACTTTATCAGTGTTCTTTAAATGAACACGAAAACATATGCCTGATCAAACGATGCTTGTCTTGCATGTTGCTATCCGCAGTTGTCAGCTGTGTCTTCTAACCTCTATGCCTTTGCATTTCCAGTTCAAAGAACCTCCCCTTGCCCACGGAATTCCAAAAAGCCAACCGTGGTATAGGTATGGATATTTTCTGGAATCACTTATTGCCAGTGATGTGGGAACAGGGAAATCAGAGAATAGGCCATTTTCGAGTTGCCTTTTGCCTCTGTGTCAAAATGAGTCTGTGCGAAACCATTCATATGGAAATGTGTGCCACCTAGATGTACATGTTCATTTCCATGCAAATCAAACTCATTTTCATATGAAAGGTTTAGCACAATGACTCATTTTGAAACAGAGGCACAAGGAAACACGGAAATGGACTATTGGACTCCCAGTTCTCCCTCACCCCTCCGGTAGTGACTAGCAACTCTCTTAGGCTTGTAATTCTATTTGTCATCATTGCAGCAGCTGTAATTGTTTTGGGGCTAGGGGGGCATTGTTTCTGTTGTTTGTTCTATTTTCCTCTCAAAGGGTTTCAAGGCATTCATGTCAGACCTTACGAGAGCTGCTACATGACCCATCCCTTCCCCCCAGCCACTACCACGATTTGGTTCCCACTTTCTGTACATTGGTTTCCTATGCATACGATATTTCGCCCAGTCTAACCATATTCCGCGCCAGAATCGTTACGTTGGCCCCGCATTTTGCGAGTTTCATTGCCACTGCTTTTCCAATACCACTTGATCCTCCAGTGACCTGAGATAAAGATAAGTCATAATCAGCGGACTAGAGCGTGACTCGCGAGCGAACAATCAAGACTCCTGCAAGACTACATGTGCAAGAGAAAAGTGTTGCAATTGTTGGCTACGTGAAAACCTACCACCACGTGAGCCCCATTGACTTCAGTTTTCTTCCTCGTGAAAAAGTCGTAGGTAAAAATGCCAAGAAAGCCAGCAAACAAGGCAAGAATAATCAACTCCAGCATACTCGGGCTGGTTTTCGAAACTACACTTAGAGGACTGGGACAACTTCGAAGAACCGCTGACCAGATCATTTTGTTAGGTGCGTTTATTGACACGGGGAGGGAGGGACAGTATATATTGGTAAATTACTAAGAAAAAAACTGCACTAAAGAAAGTCGGAGGATTAAAAAATCCCTTACATTGATTTGTTTACGATGTACCACGATGACTAAAAATTTGCTGCAGTAAAAAAGTTCTGATGGTTCATGATGATTCTGATTGGCCTGGAGATTTACCACTGAACAAACAACACGACTTTTTTTTTTTGCAAACCTCTTAGCATTCTGGTGGGTTACCAATCATGCCTAAAAGTTATCAAGATCAGAGTTTCCTCCCCAACAATATTCGTCAAATTATGCTGTCTCCCCAGTCTGAGAAATTTCCACTTGCAAATTAAAACAGAGGTCCTCAGAAGCTATCAGAAGAACATAACAAACATTTTCAACTGTAGTTTGAAAACTTGCAGTCCACCTTTTGTCTCTGCTGAGTCTGACAAGTGTTTATTCCCATGAGCATGAATGCAAAAAGGGCAAAAAGGGGGTATCCTGCACCCTGGCTCTTTCCCATTCCCCCATTAATTGAGAACACACTGAAATGAAGTGACTCCAGTGATCTGATTTTTCACCCTTAGAAAAGTAAGATACCCTTAGTTAAAGGCATTTTTATAATACAAAAAGTGCCCCATTTCTAAATGCTCCACAATTTACAGTTAATTTTGATCCAATAATTTGAATAAATTCAACTAAGGTCATGGTTAATTTATTTAGTTTGCAAACTTCAGAGATTTTGAAGTGAAAAAGGTGCCTAGTAATCTGTCAGCTACCAGTTTTCATTATGTCCCTGGGTATTACACTTTATATCAATTTTTATATGGTGGTTGCAAGTCAAGAAAGTATA
>NW_028301558.1:9860000-9895000 GCF_042242905.1 Orbicella faveolata | reverse complement strand
TCAAGACGTTGAAGGACCGAGGACTCTCCGATAAAGAAATCAAACGCATGGGTATTGCCTTAGTTCCTCCGAGGGTTTTCATCAACCCCGAGTTTAGAATAATTGACTCCACGTTACTAGCATTCCGTGAGGGATGTTTAAGCGTGGAAGGTTTCTCGGCAGTTGTCCCTCGAGCAAAAGAAATTGAAGTTACAGCCCTGGACATGGAGGCTCGGCCAGTCACGTGGAGAACATCTGGGTGGCCAGCGAGAATCGTTCAACATGAAGTTGATCACCTGAAGGGGAATCTATACATTGACTGTATGCTGTACAAATCATTTATGAAAAATGATTGGAGAGATTATATGAAGAAATAGGCTAAGGGCCTGCAGTTGTACATATGTACGAATAATCTGGGATAATAAATTAGAGAATAGCCCAAAGAAAATATGTACGCCGATTGGTTTAAAATCGTTTTTGCATTTAACAGTTAGATTGTGAGCTCGAGATTTCTTTCCTGTCAACTGTCACGTGATAGAAATCAAGAGCGAATAATCCAATTGTTTTAGTTTAAAGTTACTAGTGATTCAAAACTTTATCTAAATTCTCTTAACAGACACTTTGAAAACACCAAGAAGCGCCTTTCATTTTGTTAACAAGGGCACACTGCTACGCTACTCACTATCTGGAATAGATCTGGAATAGATAGTGAGTAACGTAGCCAATCAGAGGACGGCATTCGTGATAGCACGCTTGCAGAGTTATACTAAAACTCATAGAAGCACAGAATTAGCACAAACTGTTGACATAACGATGGCTCAAGCAAAGAGAATTTACATATTAATGATCAAAGTAAGCAAGCTGTTTCCTCGCTTTTATTGCAGAATTTTCTAAAAGAAAAAGGAAACATTCTTCATGTTTCTTTCAAGTCATAGAAACACTCATGGAAGTTTGGGAGAACTCAAAAAAGCTGTGGAAACACGTACACTTGCCTATTGGCTTGTGTTCCTACAGCATTTCTCATTCTCCCAAACTTCCACTCATGTTTGTTACTCTATAGAAACATGGTACAAGTTTTCTCATTCTAATCAATGCACAGCTGAACTTTTCCCGTATACAAAGATTGACATTAATTCTCTTTGTTGTTAACAACCATCAAAAAATTTACCCTTTGTTTTAACAGCTAATAGATCTTTGGTGTGCACATTAATAACAGAGTTTAACCTATGCGGTGCAAAGCATCCATATTCTCGAAAGAAACCATTTCTTTTATTTGCAAAATTATGTCTTAACAATACCAGAGATGATCATTAATACTGCAGTATGCACTGGACATGAAATAACTGGTTTTCTCAAACTCATTAATAATTCACCAAGTTTAAACAAAGGAAATCATGACCATGACAGTGCTAGAATATCTGATCTTAATTAGCATAGAGTTTTGCAAATTTACTTCTCCGTTTTCTCCTTAGTTTTAGTTTTGATTGAGAAGTTATATCAAGCACTCAAGACAGTGTTTGACCACATTTCCAAACACCTCGAAGTTTGTCAAAAATACTGCGCTACGCGTCATATTTTCAACTCTCTTTTCGGTGTTTGGGAATGTGGTCAAACACTGCCTTTCATGTTTGATATATTACGTAAACTTGGATCTCCTCTTGGGTTGAAGATGAAAGTGGAGAATGATCATCGCAGTAAATTTTCCAATTTAAGCAATTGGAAAGAAGAAGCCTGAAAAAAATCAGGGCTTTCATCTTCAACCGCAGTTCAAATATGAATTATTTCATATGTACTTCACATCATTTCACTCCTCACGGGAAGATATGAACTCAATTAATTGACCTCTCTCCCAATGTGTGGCTTCATAGCTCAGTTGGTAGAGCATCGCACCGGTATCACGGTGGTCAGGGGTTCAAATCCCATTGAATCCCTGATTTTTTTCAGGCTTCTTCTTTCCAATTGCTTAAATTGGAAAATTTACTGCAATGCTCATTCTCCACTTTCATCTTCAACCGCAGTTCAAATATCAATTATTTCGTATATATTTGACAAAATTACGTTTGTTTTAATAGTTGTAAGTGTTTTAGTTCCCAATGAAGTAGTATATGCTGGCCACACTACACAAAAAGACTCACATCACTGTCTAGATACAAGGGCCTGCAGGCCAGCAGGAGCTTCATACATGGTTGTTGGCTTACACTTAAGTACTGTGCTTGTTATCACATAAAAAAAACAATTTTCTTAAAGGAAGCTAAGCACAATACTGCCACTCATATGAAAACTCAAAACCACATTGGAGAAAAAGGGAACATATACCCCCTGAGAGCTGAAATCAGCCATGGTGCTGACAATTTTAGGAGTAGAGGTACTAGGTAACAAAGAATTGCTGAAGGTAAGTGTCTCACACTGCAAAATTTTTGTCATTGAGACTTGTGCTAACCTACACCTGCTTCAAATTCGTAATGGACTGCTATACTAATACATCTTAAAAAAAACAACCCATGAACCCCCTAACATGGACTGAGTGCTCTGGCCTTTGATAGCAAAATAGCTATTTCTTCCTGTTTCACGATCCTATATTATTTGTCAGTAATACCATTGTTGAGCATTGTCACTTAAATAAAGCTGTCATTCACTCATAGGAAGATTACCATTGATACAATGAGTGTATAATTGTGTATAATTGCATAACAATGAGCGTATAATTGTGAAGAAAAATCTTTCTAAGAGTAAGCTGAGAAAGAAAAAAAGTTAACTTTTCTTTTCTCGCTTTTTTGTTGCCCCTTTATCCTTGGTGCACTGGCTGTATTTTTCAGTCTGGCCACAGCAACTCCATACACATCCATCTCGGTAACAAGGCCAGCCAGCCATTCCACACATACAGTCATCACAGTGGTATGCATACACTCCTGTATGGCCATTGACAGGTTGTCGTTTGGCACGTGCATCACTCACACCCTCCCAATGATGAGTTTTCACTTTCTTAAATCCAGCAGGTGGAGGAGGAGAGTTGGATCGCTTATCTGCCATCTCGAAGCTGGAGAAGACAAGAACATTTCCCTTGTTTTTGCCGTCAAATCACAAAATTGTGCAGGTGTTAAGAAAATAGTAAAAGTACCACCTGTGACAGTTTTACCCTGTAGGTGGGGGGACTCCAATATCAAAAGGACAGGGGTGCTTGTCGGAAATTTTGAAAGGAACCCCTAAGAGGAACCAGGATCCTGTTTTGTGGGCATGGGTTGAGTTTTTTTCACCCCTAAGTTGTTTTAGAATTATTCTAAAACAACACTTTATCCCCAATCATATTTTTGTTCAGCTCAATACCCTAAAGGGTACCGCAAAAGCTCCTGCTGTGGACCTTTTGAGGTTGAATGCCCTAAGAGGTAGTCCCAGACCGCTTTTTAACCACTAAAAGGTACGTCGAGCACCCCGTCTTTTTCATATGGTAGTTCCCTCAGGAGTTTTGCTATTGTCATTACAATAATCATGTCTTTCTTTGTTCATTTCATTTTCCTAGAAGGCCTTATGTAATTGGAAAATTACATCATGGCTTTGTTTCTGCTTTCAGTTTCGAAGTCTTGTAATTATCTCATAGCTGTCCAAGATAATACCTACTCCATTTTTAATCATTAAGGTACCTTGGGGTTGCAGAATCAAAGGGGCAATTGCTTCCAAAATGTTGCAATTTAAGAATTGGAACCTAATGAAATGCTTTAATATAGCAAGGCCACAAAAGTAGAATTAAATTACTACGAGATACATGTCCAGAGGTCTCCAGAGTGTTTGCCCTTATTTCAGCCATAGTATTCACAATCTCATCCCTTTTTGGCTTCTCCAAAAAAGGGAGTGGCTAGCCACCGAATCCACCTACCCCCTGCTTAAATCCGCCCCCTGCAGTGCATGTGGGCTGTTTGGATCTAAGCATGTATTCAACGGAGATAACTGGCATGGGCTGCTACTGCCGCTTATGAATGAAAGGAACTGGATTAAAAATAACGAAGCACTATGAATATGCGTCTTGTTGTGTTAGGCAGAAAATTAATGTAATTTTACATAGTCAGGCAAGTTAGAGTTATCAAGAAAAACACATGCAGTGTTGTGATACGGGCAAAGATGTTAAGATCTTGAAATTTCGTTTCCTACCTTCGATAAAACAAAGTCTCTACCGACTTTAGACCCTGCCAATGTTCAAATATTCCAAAAAAGGACAAGAAGCTGCACACAAACAGAACATACACCAGCGGCTAGCTGTAATGCAAGTGCGGCCAAACGGGCAGCGAGATTGTCGTGTAGCAGCAGCGTGTGGCAAATTAGGGAGTTTAAACAAACCGCTACGGCTCTGATACGGCTGCCGGAAGTAAATTTCCCCCAAAATGAGACACTGCGCATGTACGTCGGTTGCATCCAGCCGTAGCGGGCGTCGTAGCGTGAAATCTGACTACGTGATTCGGGATGTTTTGCCGTAGTTGCTACTACGTCGGGTTTATTTCGCTTCTCTGGCCCTTTTCAACGGACATCTCGGCATTTTAAGAATTCCATTGGATACTATATCCTTTAAACTCAATTTAAGTCAAAGATTGTGTCAAGGTTGCCTTTCATAAGCCTGTAAATCCGTATCCTGAATTTACGATAAGTTTTGGCAAAGCTGTTGAAATGGCGAAGCGAGTCAAGTGAAATATTCGTGTTGAGCACGAGGTTGTTTTTCTTCGATTAAGTTTGCTTTGAGGGTTTAATGAAGATGTTTTATATCTGGATAACTATACGATGCAATTTTGCTTCTTTGAGTATTGATATATTTGTGTTCTTCACTCGATATTTTTTGAGATATTTGTCTCTGAAATTATATATTTCATCCATCAAATTTTTATGGTACAAAGTGTATGGCATTCGCTTTCGCTCAGACATAATCTGTTCGTCCTACTGAATAACGGCCATCGTCCTTTGAGCGAAGCCATTTGCCTGTGGGAAACTAAATAAAAGAGATTATAAACTCCTTAGCCGATGTTTCTTTCACCTTTTTGTTTCGCTTTACTCGCTAAACTTAAAATTTGGCAGACCACTATGGGGCGCCGTTTGTAAAAAAATTATTTAGCTTAATTTTATCATTTGTTTTCGTTATTTACTAAATAAAGTTTTGTGATATGAAATCATGTATTTATGATTTGATATAATAAATTACTATTTTAAATCATGGGTTTATGATTTGATATAATAAATCCTGATTTCAAATCATGTGTTCATGGTTTGATATAATAAATCCTGGTTTCATATCATGCGTCTATGATTTGATATAATAAATTCTGATTTCAAATCATGTGTTCATGGTTTGATATAATAAATCCTGGTTTCATATCATGCGTCTATGATTTGAAATCACGACTTCATGGTTTAAATTAAACTTTCACATTTGATATCAGTGAAATCATGATTTAACTTAATAAGTATGATTTAACTTAATACATAATCCGCGCGAGCGAGGACATGTGACAAGTCACATGATCATCTATTGCGCGGGAAAACACAAACATGTCGGATGAACTTTCAAGGTCAATAGCTTCTGCCGTATCCCAGGCAGTTCAAAGGGCCGTCGATGAGGCTCTATCGCGTCTTCCAAGTCAGGCAGTCACTTCAACAAGTTCAAGCTCCACCTCAAGCTCGACCTCGATCTCCACATCGAGCTCAAATTCAAATTCTCAAGAGGTACGTACATGTGCTAGCCGGCAAACAGTCATTGTGTTCCTCTGAAATCTAGTGTGTTATTTAATACTGAATATTTAGCCATTTTCAATTTTCCTGACTTACTGTATTTTTTGATGCTGGTTCCTGTGGTTTGCATGTTGTTCCAGCAGCTCTATGAAAGTTGCGTTTTGAACAGAAATCCCCCGTCTTTTACACATTGTATTTTCTCACCGTTGCGTGACTTTGTTGATAGTCGCTTCAACCACCTGAAACGAAACCTTAGCTTGTCATATCGAACTTCCGGTTTCACTTTATTTAGTGTTTATTTATATGGGGAAAGCTTACAAGGTAGATCAGTAACAATTGTTTACCACCGTTTCAGGACATGGTACCTTGTTCTGTGTCAACGGCTAGTCATGGAGAGCAACCTCATTCGTTAAATGAAGGCAGCAGGTGAAATATCTTTCATTAATGAACACTGTTTAATGTACATGTATAAGATATAAAAATGTAAGTATGAAATTGGACACTGCTGGACTCCACTTTGAAGAAATTACGTAACAAGAGGTATCTACTGAGTAACTATGGATACCGATTTCGGTTCTCACCCAGTGAACGCTTTCAGCGCTCTAAGTGTGCTTTTTGTAATCTTTTATTACAGCCATCAGAGAAGAGCTGGTAGGCCACAAAAGACAATATCCAAGGAACTCTTGGAGAATCTTCTGATGTTGAAAGTCCCCATTTCGGGAGTGGCAAGTTTTTTTGAGGTATCGCGGCCATTCGTTTACAAAGCAATTCGGGATTACGGCATAGAGTATAGAAAATTTACCGATTTATCGGATTCTCGACTGGAGGAGATAGTGGCGTCCGTTAAAGAGAATCATCCACGTGCTGGTGAAGTGATGTTACAGGGTCATTTACGAGCGCAGGGTTTGCATGTACAGCTATACATCAGAGTGATCCCATGGGTGCAGAGGCAAGACGAACACCACCCATTCGTCGACGTGTCTATTCGGTTCCATGCCCAAATTATTTATGGCACATAGACGGTAATCATAAGCTAATTAGGTGGCGAATGGTTCTCCATCATGCCGTCGACGGCTTCAGTCGCCTCATTGTTTTTTCCCGCTGTTCAGCAAATAACAGGGCTGCAACCGTACTATCTCTATACCAAGATGCAATACGACAATACGGACGTCCGTTCAGAGTCAGAACGGATCATGGGGGGGGGGGGGGGGGGGGGAATGTCGCTCTCTGGAACGACATGGTAAATGCCTGGGGCGAAGAAGCCAGACCCGTTGTCGTCATAACCAGCGCATCCAGCGCCACAATCGAGCTGTTAACGAGCAAGTGTTTAATGGATTCAAACAAGAATTTTTTGACCTAGAGAGGGAGGGAATTTTGGATCCTTTAAACGAGACAGACATGTTTTGTCTACAGTACATATACCTGCCAAGAATAAACAGGAGACTGACAGAATTCACTGATGCTCATAACAATCATGCCGTGTCAACAGAGAGGAACAATTCTCCGGCTCAGTTGTTTTGGTTAAATCTCCATCTTACTGCCTTCAGAGGAGGCAGGTCTTCTGACGATGCTTGGTGTGGTATGAACGTCCGAGATTTGATGTCAAGTCAAACTCTTCCACACGTGCAAGTTCCTGATACAAGTAATCCTCTTAGCAACGATTCTTACCTTCGACTGCAGCGTAATGTGGACCCTCTCTCCTCGGCCAGCGGCAAAGAACTATACCGCTGTGCTGTGCAAATGGTGGGAGAAATGATGCAACAACAAGACAGCAATGACTAAACGTGATTTATAATGGTAATTGAACTGAGTGGAGTGCAATTTGGTCTGAAATCACACGCGTGATTTCAAAATCGAACGAGCGCGCAGCGCGAGTTCGATTTGAAATCACAAGTATGATTTCAGATCAAAATTGCACGACATGAAGTTCAATTGCCACTTTATTAGATCCATTTTGAAATCGCACAATTTTATCGCCTTAATTTGTAGACTTTTGGTGTATTGTTCCAGTAGCCGGTTTGTTAAAAAAAAAAGCGGAACCGGAAACGCCTTTACGTCTCATTTAGTATGCAAAACGATGTCATGTGACGAAAACTCATCCGAGCATGACAAAGAAACAAGCGGTTTTGAAGTCAGAACGAAAATAGTCTGCTTCAGGTATAAAAGTTCAATTCTCGTCGGCTGGATCAATGATGGAAGGTCTTTCTTTCTTCTGTGGTTGAGGCTGAGACTTTTCATTGTCTTTGGAGAAGGAATTTGAAGGTGCATCCTGCGTAATTCTGCGATGGATTTCTTTTGAGTTGTGAAACTCCCTCGAGTGCACGATGCCCAGTGGATGGTACGTTTTTTTTCTTTCATACCGTTTAATGGCATGATTTTAAGGGAGTCCAGCTCGTTATCATCTCCGTTTCTTTTTGTGACCTCGGCGAAGGACTCAATACTCAGGACCTTGTCAAGTTCTTGCGGCGCCATTTGTTTCAAGATATTTCCAAGATGGCGGGACTAACACCAGCTTCGTAAGACGTTCATTCATTCACTGTTTTGTGGAGCGGGGCGTATATTGACTATGTTTATTCACAGCGACAGAGTTGAGCTCTTTTGTTGCTTCGTTTGAAACTACCAGAAACCTGGAAACATCTACCTTCTTGAGATGGCCCTGAATTTGTTGTTGAGTGGTTTTCGTTTGTTTATGTTTTACTGGACTCGGTATCATACGGATTTTGAGCAGATGTTGAAGAAAAATCGCCAAAATATTCGTCAAAATGGACACTGAAAGTTGGAAACTTCCATTAAAGTTGGTGTTCAGCCTGAAGGAGCTGATAATCGTCATTTAGAAACTGTAATTAATTACATTCGTCAAGTTTTTTGGAAAAAAACACACAATAACAACAGAGTTTTGGCAATACTAGTTGCTAAATTATCCACACAATGGCTTTTTGCCTTTCATTTTCCTGAAATTTTATTGTTTACTTTAAACTAATATTGAAATCTGATTTGTTGTCTTGTTTTACTGTCCCATTCTCAATGGCTGAGAAAAAGATGCAATTTAGAGCAAAAAATAGTGCGATTCGTGAATAAATCGCACCATTGAGAGCCAATCAGATTGCGAGGATAGCCAGTGATTTCAAAATGGATTTAGTAAAGATAACAATTTATTTTACTGTGCATTTTTATTCTGGGTTGTAACAGAGCAAACCCGAGGTGACCATTAGTCAAAGCTCGTAGCATTAACTTCACTATAACTGAAGCTTTAAAACCAACTGCAAACCGAACGCCATCAAGGGCAAGTGTTTCTGAGACTTAGCAGGGGGTGGGAGAGGGGAAAAAGTCTCCCCTATTAATGGTTACGTCTAATGTCCCTAGTTAAAGAATTCGCGTCCCTCCCTCCCTCCCCCTCACAGCCCTCTGGGCTCAATAGCATTAAAAAGGGGCAATTTTCTATAATAAAGCTTAATTTCAGGTGCCGTAAAAACAGCTCCGCAAAACTGACACTTGTCACAAGAATGAACTCAACATAGTAAATTCATAACAGTGATACAACAATTAACTGCAATTATTACGTATATCAAAATATTATTTCAAATTTAAACGCGCACATTTCTTGTTGATTAATAAAAATAATATAACCAAAGTGTACTGTTCAAGCGTATCCAAAGCATGGGGAATTTTTAATCGCAAAATCCATCTTTCGTTTGAATTCTTCATACTCTGAATAGCAGACAGGAATCCTAATAGTATTGGCGCACGTATTGGCCATTGCAAAGGGCTCATCATCTAAGAACGTTATGGTGGTGGGTTCATCAAATCCCAGTGGTGGTGGTCTGCTTGCCCCAGTCACGAATACCAGCACTTCTTCGATGGAAGCTTCCGCGTCGTTAGCTGCAGGAAAGTAATTCATTAGAAGGGATTGTATATTGTTCGTTAATAACAGAATGGGGAAATTGTCAAGGAAACAACTTTTCCGGGGCTGGGTATTCCCCTGTGTAAGTCTTTTAGGTATGTGTCGCCCCAAAGGGTATGGGCTTTTGAACCGTTTTGGTCTGAAGACGGATCTAAATTTAGACCATTATGGTCTCAACGTTCAACGGAACGAGAGCGAACTAGTGCTCACTAGTGTAACTGCAAACATATCTCTTTACTTAGGCTAAGTAAGGAGAAAGAATGCATAATTTGTAGTAATAATTTAATTAAGGTGTATTGCAACGTTGCAAGCAATTTACTATATTGTGTGGTAACTTACCTTCACAGTCTTGAAGATAATCTCTCCAGTACACAATTGCCCTCTGCCGGGCTACGTAACGGTTTGACCTTGGTTCGGCATATTCGATGTGGAACAAGGCGTCCACCATAGCCGCCGTTAGGAGTTTGTCGGAGCGACACAGGCACTTTGCGAATTCTTTGGGATTTTCTTTTATTTTTTCGTATACCCCCAATGTGCACAAACCATTTATCAGTTCTTCCAAAAGGTATCACGAACTATCTAAAAGGACGTGGCGAGAAATTATTTTTACGAAGTGGTCCTTTTCACCGGTGTTTGTTGCTTGTGTCTTGGACCCTAGCGCAAGCAAAATTTCCTGAACATGGACATCCTGTAAAACTGCGTTGAGCTCTTCTATGTCGTTTGCGGTTGCTATCTAAAAAGTGAATAGAACCAAAGCTGTTACTTAATCATAATTTCAAGAGTAATAGTGATCCTTTGCTTCAAAGAGTGCCGATTAAGTGTCACAAGTGGTGCTTTGCGGAGACAGTTCGATATTGTAGTTGTACAGCATTAGTTTACCTTTGACAGGGAGTCCGACAACCGATCGTCATGGATGTCGTTGACGTCTGCCTTAGTGAAGTCGACACCGTGTGCTATGGCGTGGTACAGAGTTGGGCTCAGAAGCTGCCACCGGGGCCTCCGTGTACAAGTGACCAGGCCAAAATTACACCCACAAGGCGATAGTGTCCCTTTTCCCTTGCTAGAAAAATGGGTTAATTAGTTACCTTCACGCAATACATGCATATAAAGCCAAAGTAGTAGAACTACTTGTACGTTTGAGTTGGGCACGAGAACGCGTCTATCTGCTGGTCCACCAAAAATCCCTGAATGTTCATTCGCTGCCTTTACCAGCAAACGATGAAATTCCCTGCGAGGTCCACCGATGTCAACGGCACCTTCGCTATTCCCAAAATCGTCCGCGAAACAGACGGAAATGATTGCGCCTGGACTGAAACGTTTCCTCTGCAAACATCGGCAGGAATCTTCCCAGATGTGACCGCGCCTAACATTGACTATGGTTCTCCCCTCATTATTGACTCGAGCTGTTCTTAACTCCTGCAGTATTTCCTCCAGGTCTCGTCCAGGATTGCTGTCTCTGTGACGTATTGAAAGACCAGCCGTGATAATTATCACATTAATCACGAAAATAATCAACATGAAAAAAATCACCAGGCATACATAATAGCCATTTGTAGTCAAAATATCAAATGTAATATAATCACGGAACTCAGTCTCCATAATAACGACATGGTCCGTATGTTAAGAGAATTACCTTGCGCTGAGCTCCAGTGCAAGCAGTACGTCCCGTTGGTACTCCTCTTCCTCGTCACTGAGGTTTGGAAAAGGGTCGTCGTTCAGTAGTGTGACATAAGAGCTGCGTTAACAAAAGCAACATTTACCAAAGTAAATCGATAGGCGCACAAAAAAACTACCTCGTTTTATCGTCGCTTAACTACCTAGGAGTGTCGAAAATAGATCGATGCCCAATTGTGAGTGGCGGCAAAGAACTTCGATGATACCCATTCGCTAATTGTACAGAGATCGAACGCTGTTTCAATTTTGTAATGTTTGAATGAAGAACCACTTTCCGTGCCAGTCAGAAAAGGTTGAACAATAGAATTATTTGGTGTATTTTTCCTTGAAAAAAAAAACATTCAAACAGAGGAAGGGGGAGAAGCGTTGCGTGACCACCGTAATAACGGCTGTGGAGGAGACTGATTAATCTCAGGTTTGATTGGTTTTCTCTCATGGGCAAATACGAGACCCAGAAATAATTGTGCAGTAATCCTACGCATTTGCGCGTGTTTGAAAATGATATATTTACCTGTAAGAACCCGGCTCACTTTGACTTGTTGTAGTGCTTGTAGTGCTTCCGCCTCCTGTGGTACTTGTTGTGTCTAAAGTACTTTCAGTACGTGCATCACTTATCGTGCTCATAGAACTTGAAGTGCTCGCAGGGCTTGCTGTGCTTGTGGTACCGGAAGTGTCCCGTGTACTTGTGGTATCTGAAATTTCCAACTGAGATGGCAAATCAGGCATACTGTCGTATATGGTAAGCTTGTATGGGTCATCCTAAAGTTGAGAAAAGGAGAAACGTGGTAAGAAACCATAGTGTTTGATATGGACATTCCAGGTATACTACTTAGTACAAGAGAGTGTTTACTGCCTTCTTTTCTATTTATTTTTGGGTTTTGTGTCAAGTATGACAGGAACATTACTGAAACTCTTTTACCTAAAATCGCCATGCTCAAAAACACAATACAATTTGTTTCCGGGTGGAGTCAAAGAAGAAAGAAGTAAGAATAGTAACCTACATTTTCACCTGGCCACATCAATGGAAGTCTCTTTGCCATTATGTATAGAGATCCCTGTGAGCACAGAGAGACAACCTCGGGAGCGTTCCATTGAAAAGAACTCGACGTTTGTGGGACTGTTAACTTTTTGGTTCCTGCCATAGTACTGAGGGAAAAGAAAAACGGTGAACAAAGCCATCAGTCAATTAGACACACATCTGACAGTTGTTAACAACACCAAACCTAGTCTGCGAACGCAGACGGATTCCCGGTCGTTGTTTCACACAACCACAGTAAATCCGTCTACTTTCGCAGGCTACACAAAACCCAGTGAGTGTGGTACCTCAAATAGATGTAAGGCAATACTTCGCCCTGAGACAGGCCAAACGCAGAGGCGAAAACGCTGCTGACTTCTGCCTCTACTTGTGCAGCTTGCCATACAGAGTGTAATGCTATTTTCCCAATAAGGCCCATTTCCGCTAGTTTCGACCTTTTCTCTCCGCGAGGAATCGGAATGAGGACATTGTCGCCCAGTTCATGAGGAAGGCAGATGATGTCCTTGTTATAAATTTTCACTGGCCTCGGTGTATTACTCTTTTTTCGTTTAGTTGGCGGCGGCAGACATCCTGGCGCGCCACGAAAAACGGTCGGTAGTGGAGGTCGCCTCTCCAATGCTGTAGTCCTCCCATTCTACAGATGAACAACCAAAATGTCATTCGCCTTTTTAAACATGCAATAAAACCTTTGTTCACCTTATGTGTGACGTAATTCAAAACAGCAAGAGACAGTTTCTTTAAGAGTAACCTAATATCATCGATGGTTGCTGTGAGGTTTCGTTTCAACTCGTCGAAGAGCGATAACCTGGCGACTATCAACAAAGTCACGCAACGGTGAGAAAATACAATGTGTAAAAGACGGGGGATTTCCGTTCAAAACGCAGCTTTTATAGAGCTGCTGGAACAACATGCAAACCACAGGAACCAGCATCAAAAAATACAGTTAGTCAGGAAAATAGAAAATGGCTAAATATTCAGTATTGAATAACACACTAGATTTCAGAGGAACACAATGACTGTTTGCCGGCTAGCACATGTACGTACCTCTTGAGAATTTGAATTTGAGCTCGATGTGGAGATCGAGGTCGAGCTTGAGGTGGAGCTTGAACTTGTTGAAGTGACTGCCTGACTTGGAAGACGCGATAGAGCCTCATCGACGGCCCTTTGAACTGCCTGGGATACGGCAGAAGCTATTGACCTTGAAAGTTCATCCGACATGTTTGTGTTTTCCCGCGCAATAGATGATCATGTGACTTGTCACATGTCCTCGCTCGCGCGGATTATGTATTAAGTTAAATCATACTTATTAAGTTAAATCATGATTTCACTGATATCAAATGTGAAAGTTTAATTTAAATCATGAAGTCGTGATTTCAAATCATAGACGCATGATATGAAACCAGGATTTATTATATCAAACCATGAACACATGATTTGAAATCAGAATTTATTATATCAAATCATAGACGCATGATATGAAACCAGGATTTATTATAGCAAACCATGAACACATGATTTGAAATCAGGATTTATTATATCAAATCATAAACCCATGATTTAAAATAGTAATTTATTATATCAAATCATAAATACATGATTTCATATCACAAAACTTTATTTAGTAAATAACGAAAACAAATGATAAAATTAAACTAAATAATTTTTTTACAAACGGCGCCCCATAGACCACCGAGACGTACTCTCCCCAGACCTTTTCAGTCACGGCGGTAATTTACATAATGAAACGGCACACTAGATCCTTGAAATAACATAATTAAATGACTAATAAAATGGACACGGTGGTCAATGGTTTAGTGGTATGTGGGCCACTGATTATAACCCCCTGGATAAAAGCAGTCGCACGAGTCGCACGACGACAAGGCACAGTGGAAGTTAGGATCAATGGATTGGTTAGCATCAATAGATCGGTTAGGATCAGTGGATCGGTGGATCGGTGGATCGGTGGATCGGTGGATCGGTGGATCGATGGATCGGTGGATCGGTGGATCATTGGATCGGTGGATCATTGGATCAGTGAAACAGGGGATCGGTGGATCAGTGGATCAGCGGATCAGCGGATCAGCAGCTCAGTGAATCAGTGGATCAGGGGATCAGTGAAACAGTGAATCAGTGGATCAGTGGATCAGTGGATCAGTGGCTCAGTGGATCAGTGAATCAGTGAATCAGTAAATTAGTGGATCAGTGGATCAGTGGATCAGTGGATCAGGGGATCAGTGAAACAGTGAATCGGTGGATCAGTGGCTCAGTGGATCAGTGAATCAGTGAATCAGTAAATTAGTGGATCAGTGGATCAGTGGATCAGTGGATTAGTGGATCAGTGGATCGGTGGATCAGTCAATTGGTGGATCAGTAAATGAGTGGATCAGTGGATCAGTAAATCAGTGGATCAGTGGATTAGTGGATCAGTGAATAAGTGGATCAGTGGATCAGTGGATCAGTGAAACAGTGGATCAGTGGATCAGTGGCTCAGTGGATCAGTGAATCAGTGAATCAGTAAATTAGTGGATCAGTGGATCAGGGGATCAGTGGCTCAGTGGATCAGTGAATCAGTGAATCAGTGAATCAGTGAATCAGTAAATTAATGGATCAGTAGATCAGTGGATCAGTGGATCAGTGGATCAGTGGATCAGTGGATCGGTGGATCGGTGGATCAGTCAATCGGTGGATTAGTGGATCAGTGAATCAGTGAAACAGTGGATCAGTGGATCAGTGGATTAGTGGATCAGTGAAAGAGTGGATCAGTGGATCAGTGGATCAGTGGATCAGTGGATCAGTGGATCAGTGGATGGTGGATCAGTGGATCAATAGATTAGTGGATCAGTGGATCAGTGGATCAGTGGATCAGTGGATCAGTGGATCAGTGGATCAGTGGGTTAGTGGATCAGTGGAACAGTGTTACCTAGGACTTGTAGGTAGCGGTTGTCGCATAAGAAATGACAACAGTAGACAAAGGTAAATTGTGTATTCTTTTCATTCCTTTATAACTCTCTTCTTACTCAACAAGATTGTGTGCTCCCTATGCTGCTACCCACGTCTGTGGTAGCCTGTGGTAGCAGTCATCATAAAATGGAAAAAATATCCTGATGAAAGACGGCCAAAATGGTCAACGTAACAACAACAGATACAAGTGTACGATTTACGAGTTTATTGACAAAGATAGTGGAGACAATAACAACAGGAACAAAATAAACGGGAATGAGTAACACTGAAATACAATAAACAAACTCAAATAAGCCTAATGCTAATAAAGAGTAAAACTAAAAAAAATAAGCTAACTTAGCTAAGAAATAACAAAGTAATTTGATGCAAATAACAAGACAATTGCAATAGGAAGATTGCATGACAAAAATAAAGAAACAGGAAACTGTGTGACAAAAACTGTCAACATTATTACATGAAATACAGTATTACGTGAACTACAGAACTAAAACAGGTTCAAGTTACAGGATTACACAATAGTGCTAAGCTGTGTACAAACTAGTCACACAAGTAATTACAGTGATGAAAACAGGCTATAAAACGTATAAAGGAACAGAAATGAATTTGGATTTGTGCAAACAATCACAAGTAATCAACAAGGATATGTGGTAAACGAAAAATACAATATTTACTAGCAAAAACTATAAAACAAAGGAACAGAGATAAAGCGAAATGCTGTGCTGATTTAAGGTCAAGAAAGCTAAAGGAATAATACTAATAAAAGCACAAAACTAGTAAAGGCAACTAAAAGCGACTGCTAATTGAAACTAATGAAATAAAAGAAATTAACTAAACCTAAAGCCTTAAAGAAAAGTACAAATAAAACAAAATAATACATTACATACCAAGAGTTATTGAGAATATAACATTCGAACTAAACCAGTGCTTGACTTGAGAACTTGAATATAGCTCAGAATAAACCAACTGAATCAACTGAATTTGCTGAACAAATGGTTGCCAATTTATAACACATTTGAGGAAACTGTAGGAATAACTCTAAACCAAATAAGGCTAGGGAGTCTTTTGGTTGCCCATGAATACAGAATTTACTGGGTAACCCGAAAACACTGACCCCCGGTCCGCGGACCCCCACAACGGACCGGGTCCGCGGGACTACCCTACGGACCGGTCCATGGACTACCCCTACGGACCCCCTCTACGGGCCACCCTAAAATAGTGTAAAAATAACAAATAGTATTTCACTTATGGTTTGTCTAATAGATTCAAGCTCGTGTCGGTGATTTTTCGAGTGTTACACTGTGCAAATGTAACAGACTTGGGTTTTTAACACCCAACCCCCCTTCCCCAAAAAAATGCCTAAAAGCTGTTTTCAGCGTAAGGAGATGTCGATGGTAAGAAGGAAAGTTCTTACCTTCCATTCGTGGCTCAATCTGGCTATGGAAGATACACTTTTAGGTCGTTAATTGTTGTTTGTATCTGTTATTCCGCTGAGCAAATTGTGAAGCCTGGAACGAGTTCACGAACCCACGGGAGAATGGGCTGAACAAAATGGCAGAGGGCATTCTCATCCCCATAGCCCTTTTCGCTACTCTTAGCCGGCAGGGCTTTGGCAATCGGCTCGAACATTCTGACTTCCGTTCAAGATTTCTTTGTTTTCAAACAGCCAATCAAAAAATTCGAATTAATTCGAAAATCCTATGTCCCCAGAGCCCTTCGATTCCCGTGCCAAGGCCCTGCCGGCTAAGAGGAGCGAAAAGGGCTATGGGGACGAGAATGAGGGGAAAGAACACAAATTTCGAGGCTTCCCGGAGGGTTCCCCGTACGCGTCTTTCGTATACTTTATGGCCACAGCAAAGGAAATGGCAATGTGTAATGATTTAAATTGCACCCGAGCCTGAATCCGGGTCTGTTACATTTGCACAATGTAACGTTCGAAATTTCGCAGTCACGAGTAATCTATTAGACAACCCGTAAATGAAATATTTATTTATTATTTCTATTATATTTTGGGGGGTGGTCCGTAAAGGGGGTCCGTAGGGGGAGTCCGTGGATCGGTCCATAGGTAGTCCGCGGACCTGTGTCAGTGTCCTCGGGTTACCCGGGCCGGATTTACCTAAGGGAACTAGGAGGTAACTTCTCCTACACAACAGGATTTAGCTGAGAGAAGTGTGTGGGAATGAATCACCAACACACATCAAAATAACGTGTGTAAGGAAACCAAACTAATATAGGAAAATAACCCAAATAGTAAGAAAAATAATAACATAACACTAATAAAAATAGTTTGGAAATTAGCACTTAAAATGAACTAAAGTGACCTTGTCACACGTGTTATCGTAACACGGAATAGTAAATGCCTTTCGAATTATGCGTATCACGATACGTCGGGCGTTCAAGCAAAAAGCATCTACAAAACCGCAGCTACTATTTACATAATTTATGTTAAACATACCCTCGAGCTTCAACAGGAACTAGTGGTTTATGCTTAACGAAGCAGTTGTTTTGGTTTAATTTGGGTGTTTTCCAGAATTCTGTGTGAGTTCTATTTCTTTACTGTATGATCCAGGCTAAGCTGCGAAGATTGAGAAGATGCAGTCGTACTTGTACAGCCTCGCTTTTCTTCTGATCCTTGCCGAGAATGCAAGCACCACAACATTCACGGCTGATGTCGATCTCAGCTTGAGTCGCCATCCCAGGGATGTGAAGAGCGCAGCAGTGTTGACTCCTTTGAGTTTGAATGTAACTTCTCAAATATCTTCACGCTTCGCCAACACTTTGGTTACGAGTAGGTTGGAAAACAAATCCCCCCAAAATCAAGAGGCCAAGTTCGTCGTTCAGATTCCGGAAACTGCTTTCATCTCGAACTTCTCGATGGTGGTGAACGGAAAACACTACATCGGGAAGGTAAAGGAGAAGAACGCTGCAAAAAATGAGTATGACAAAGCGAAGAACGAGAGCAGGAATACGGGTCTCGTGAGCTCCACTGGATCAGAACAAGCTTTACGAGGTATGGATGTGTTTAATATCGCGATCAGTGTGGCACCAAACAGCAGCGCTGAATTTCGTTTGAACTATCAGCAGCTTTTGGTGAGGCGAAAAAGTTATTACGAACAAGCCATCAGTGTTCGACCTAAGCAGATAGTTCCCGTACTTAAGGTTGTCGTGGATATCGAAGAACCTCAAGCCCTTAGTTATGTGGATGTGATGAAAATTCGGGAGAATCCGAGCGACGCAGTCGTGAAGGGGAATCCACTGGCAGCTGTAACTAACGTATCACCAACCTCGGTTCATATAGAGTACAATCCAAGTGAAGACGAGCAGGGGCCAACTGGAGTACACGGAGATTTCATTATAAGGTAACATCCTTTGTCGTTTTACGTTATATTTTTCAAGTTCTTTACTACGTGATGGATTGAACGTCTCCTTCCCGACCTCTGAAATCACGCAATCATAAAATTGTGGGTTGTGCAGAGGTACGAATTAGGCTTGAGAATCATGATCAGGGCTCAGTTAAACTATTCAGATTCTGAAATCAAACGATCCTATTTTAGAATGGGGAGCGAGAACGCTTGAAATTGAAATACCTATTGTAATTTTTTGGGGCATAAAATGTCGATCGTTACTTGATAAACATATTTTTCAAGCTTTGGCATTCGCGTCACGACATCCCGAAAATTATTAGATCACGCGATCCATAGGTATAGAAAAGTATAATACAAATCAGATCAAGCTTTTTCATGTTCGAAGTAAGGAACAAGAGAGACAAAAATGTTTTGAAATAGTGCAGCCATGTAGCATTGTACAACGGTATTTTCTCTGAGGACTTGTTGTTATGGTAACTTACACGGCTAAGACAGCTTAGAGGGCCAGCAACGAAAATCAGCCAACAAGCGTGCGTTATTTTTGCCGGTCCAATATTTTCTAAGTACACTCTTTGTTTGTAAGAATGTTGTTTTTCCGGTCGGGGCTGAATGTTGGTATTTTTCTGCCAATTTCAGGCTGAAAATATTTTTGTGAATATTCGTAGCGTATGACAGATCAGTTTTCGAATGTATCTGGTGTCTCGATATTCTCCTCCGCAGCCGTTTTTGGGATGTCACGCAACGCTCGCCCCGAAGAAACGGGGGGGAGCGTTGCGTGACATCCCATAAAACGGCTGCGGAGGAGACCAGTGTCTCGATCCTTGTGAAGTAATTTTGGAGCCAGCCTGCAAGCATTCAAGTCTGACAGAAAAATTGTTAGCATCGAACATACGGCTAGTGCTGTTTTTGTTGCTTTTTGGCCAGTTATGCCATTTAGAGAAAGGAAGAATTTTATACGGTTTAGTTAAAAACATATAATGGGATTAATTGTATTTACAAATTTTCATTGACACAAAATTATTCTAACAAAATTCTTCAAATTTCGCAAATTTCAATCTGGATATTCTTATACATAAAACATATTCTTATAAAAAGAAAGAGTGTATTGGACCGGGCAAGGTTTCTCACGGTAGCTACAATCATAAACTCGTGTATTACTTCCTTACTAACCACGCTTATTGTAGGGACACCGCTTCCCTATGATCTGTACTGACAAGGAGTAGGGACGGTATTTACCATTTGAACCGCATTGAGAATCACGGCAGAGGACGATGGAACTTTTTTTCCCCATGAATATTTAAGATTGCCTGTTTTTTCTTTCTTCCATGGCCTCCATCCGCGTTTCCTCCATCGCTTGTTTTTTCCCTTACCACCTGCTTCCATCAATCCGCCCGTACTTCTTCGGCTTCCTTCCTTCCTTCCTTCCTTCCTTCCTTCCTTCCTTCCTCACTCCGTCTCTCCACGCACCCTTGGTTGCTTGTTTTCCTCTGTAGGTGTAGATTCCATGTAGATTACTGGAAAACCCATTGCGAAAAGAAACGAACGAAATTCGAATTGTTTCTCTTCATATCATTGGCAGGTATGATGTGGCTCACGGAAATGATGCAGGCATTATCCAGGTACTTGGTTCCTACTTCGTGCAATATTTTTCACCGAGTGGCCTTAACCCAATAGCAAAAAAACGTCGTCTTTGTCATTGACATCAGCGGTTCAATGAGTGGACAGAAGATTGTACAAACCCGCCAAGCAATGTTCGCCATCCTGAGCCAGCTTCGTACAGGTGATTCTTTTAACATTGTTCTGTTTAATGGCGACACAAAACAGTGGAGGAGTTCTGCGTCACGGGCAACTAGCGAGAATATCAAGGACGGGAAAGCGTTCGTCGACGAGCGCGTAAAAGCAGAAGGCACAACCAACATCAACAGCGCACTTCTTCTGGCCCTTAAACTCCTTACAAACACAGCTAACCAGCCAAACTCTCCAATTGCTGGCAATTTTCCAGTGGTACTGTTTTTGACAGACGGTGATCCAACAGCAGGAGTGACGAACACTAAAACGATTCGCACTAACGTTTATAACGAGAACAACATAAAAGCCTCCATCTTCGCCTTGGGATTCGGTTTCCATATGAATTTTGATTTCCTAACAGCTCTGTCCGTCGAAAACGGAGGAAACTCTCGTAGGATCTACCCAGATAAAGACGCTAAAAGTCAACTGGAGGGATTCTTTGACGAGATCAGCACGCCTCTGTTACTGCGAGTTAGATTCGATTATCCCAAAGATATAGTGGATGACGCAAGAGTTACTGCCTCTGAGTTTTCTCAGTACTATGAGGGATCGGAGCTTGTCGTGAGTGGAAAGATCAAGGAAGGCGTTAGCTCAAGGCTGATGGCTGTTAATGTTCGCGGTATTTCCAGCAATAATCCTGATGTCACGTACACAGTGTCGCGCACTCTTCAGAACCTGACCATTCCTTCTAATAAAGTGCTGATTGAGGATTTCACCGAGAGGCTCTGGGCTTACATGAAAATTAAGCAACTGTTAGTCGAACTATTGGTAACGGACGATCCGAAGGAACAAGCTCGACTGAGATCCGAAGCACTGCAGATGTCACTTCAGTATAACTTTGTTACACCACTCACCTCCTTTGTCGTGGTTGAGTCCGACTCGTATGAAGAGGAAGATTTGGTTTTAGCCGACGGCGTGATGACTAAAGGCGCCTTCTCCGGCAATGCCTTGTCTAACCGGCTGAGCCCACTCGCTGGATGGAGAATGTTGTCTTCCGGATTGCTGGTTCTTTCTATTTTCTTCACTTTAGTGCGATTTCGAGCTTACTAGTCACGACTAAACAATCTGGATGATAGGCGTTGTTTGCTAATCGCTTGCAACTTTTTCCTGAATGTAAGCCTAGGATATGACAGACGCTGAGACAACACTCAGATTAAGCTTAATCTACTGAATTTAGGAACTGCAGCTAATAGTAGTAATTCAATCATAAAATTTAGTGTCTTATTAAATCCTCGAGCTACTCACGTCCCACACAGTAAAGAAAATCTCCTGGAAAATATATAGGCTTCCAGGTAGTCTGGTCGCTGCCATCTCCTTTCTTCCCCTCAATTTGTAAAAAGGCGAGCGAGTGAAGCGTACGTCGATGGTGAGACGAACGACAGGGCTCTTTACACAGTCGTTATGTTACTGTAAATAGTCGTGCGGTTTTGTCATGAGCCCCTGGCTCGGGAGATTGGGCAACCACTCCCTACGTTTACGACTTAAATAAAGCTACCTTACCTCACCTCACCTCACCTCACCTCACCTCACCTCACCTTACCTTACCTTACCTTACCTTACCTTACCTTACCTTAACTTACGTACCTTACCCATCCCTTTGCATTTGCGGTTTGTATTTTAATTTTGTTAGCAACTTCGACGATATTTTGAAATATAATGTTTGTAAACACTGACTAGCCTTTAGGATCAGGGGAAGTTTTTCAGGCCCCAACACTGAGCAACCTGCTCATTATTAGATCATCTTTCCTCACGTAACCAAGTAACCTATTTAAAAAAACACTCTTCTGGAAAGAAAGGGTGCTTCAAAAGGGGGCTGCGCACGCGCGACGACCCAAGAAAAGGACCGAGCATTGTGTTGGTGACCCCAAGTTTACAAAATTAAGTTGGTCCCTTACGAGAGACACCCAGAAAACGAAAGTAAACTAGTTAATTTGTACAAACTTTATAAATGTAACTTTACTGTTCCTTTACAATTTACAACTTTAGCTAACTTTGTTACTTAATACACAACAAGTTGCAATACACTACTTAAACGTAACATCTGCCGCTTTTTGATTGTATACTACCTCAAGCACTCAAGCTTTCTTATTAAGTATACACCGAATGCAAATATGGCGGACCACTCAGTCGGCGCCCGGGACGAGTCGCATGAAAGCGAGGCCAGTTAGGCTTTGATGTTTTGTTTTGACAATGCTTCCCCAAAAAAGTCTTGCTTCGTCGTCGGTCTGGTCTGTTTTATTTAGCTGTGGCTACGAGCTGCTGTGTTTCTGAACGCCACGAGAAGGGATATAAATTTTCCACCGTTCGCCTCTTAAGCTTAGGGAAAATAGTGGATCAATGCAATTTGTTGAGACGAAGGAAAGGAGTTCACGATCGCCGCAGGAACTAAAGTATATTCGCTACATTTCACATTAGAAGATCTTAGAAAAATCGTATAAATGACGAGCTTATGTGGTGTTTGGTGGTGTTCCAACACGATTTGCATGGCCAGTACCTTCCCCGAAGTAAAGAAAAGCTCCTCTTGAAAATCATCCTCTGTCTCAAAGGAAGAAGTCGACTTCGCGTCCACTCGCACGGAATCGGACGAAACAAATACTACGGTGTAATATCCAAGCTTATTATATGGCTGTGTCTCACAAGGACTGGGAACTATCGAATTCACGAATTTGATTGGCTGAAATCGATATTGACCGCGGTCTAGATTTTCCCATCTAGACCGGCATCTAGACCGGTTTCATTTTGCGTTGAAAAAGTAGCAAACTAAAATGCAAAAATGTTTCCCATTTTCTTTTATTTTCTTCTCAATCATTTATGGAAATGCCAAAAAGCCTGATGACAAAAAAAAAAGTAAAGAGGACGAGCAAATTTCGGCAGGTTTAAGTTAAGCTCATCGCCGTTCGGAAGCAAAATGTTAGCAAACCAGTTACATTAAACGAATTAAAGTTTTCTTCTTTATCATATAATAAACATCTTATTAACAGAGCTAAGTCGGTCTGTATGGGAGAATCTTGACCTCGGTCGTGTGTACAGACCTCACTGCGTTCGGTCTGTACTCACGACCTCGGTCAAGATTCTCCCATACAGACCTCCAGCTCGGTTAACAAGAGCTAAGAATGAACTTCGACTCCCCCCCATCGTTGTATCCAGTGAATGCTTCGAGCCAAATGAGAACGACTTGGAGCTAAATGCGGTCGCTTACACATTTTCTAAGGTCTTCCATGGCCAGCCCGAACGAACAAACTTAAACAGTTCCCTCGGCGATCGTGAACTACTTTCCTTCGTCTGTTTTCCCTGAGAGGCGGCCGCGGAAACGAAAAAAAAACAAAACACTTCCTCTGCTGTGGACGATTTCAATTCCTTCTGGTGACATTCAGGAACACAGAAACTCATAGGGAGGGCGAAACAAAAACAGACCAGCTCGACGGCGAAGCAAGACTTTTCTGTCAAAACAAAACATCAAAGCCTGACTAGCCTCGCTTGCATGCGACTCGTCCCGGGCGACAACCGAGCGGTCCGCCATATTTGCATTCGGTGTATAACGAGTACAAAAACGATGTTTTGAGGCGAATGCTTATCTTTACAGTCTACAAGTTTTAAGCTGCACAAAACGTCAAGTTGTCAGCTGGGATGGGCAAAGTTATCAATCAGTAGTGGAAGATATCTATCACTAATAGAATGTTATAAAATATTTTTGGTCTAATTCATCTCAAGTTTAATGACGTTTTGGAATTAACTCAACTCAACTCAACAGGAGGAAATAATTATTATAAGCTTATGTTAAAGACGGGAAAGTTAACGCATATATTTCCTCCAACCTTCTTTACCAGAATACGTTAATTAAGGCGGGGTCTACCTGAAATATGCCCTTTTTTGCACAGCTGTCACAACTCTGATTTCATCAAAACCCTAACTAACTATATATTACTGAAAAGCCAATTCAGTTGCAAACCAGCAACTGAATATTAATGACACCGATGTTGGCTCCCGCAAACAGTGCCTGGGTTTGCTGACTTTGCTGGCTTTGCTGTGTAGTAGAAATTACACCATTAAACACAAGCGAGTTTTATTATCTGGATGAACTGTACGGTAATGAACTTGTGTTCGTACTCAGTTTTGTCTCTTCAAACAACACTGATGTAGAAACTGCAGAGCAGTTTATAACCTTCTGCACACAAGGTATGTTTGTGATTTCTCCGGTTTAACCAACTTCTCCCAGAAACTCTGGAAACTCGAAGAGAACATTTATATCGTACCTTGTCTTCTTCATTTGTAAGGAGTGTTGACTTTCTGTCTTTGCCGTTTCGGAGTGAGTTGACGACTAAAGTAGTTCTGTATCGGACAGTTTGTCTGGATAGTAAAATTCGCTCTCAGAATGTTCACTTTCATTACTCATTTTGGAGAGAACAAAATTTTGCAGCAACAAAATTGTTTTTAAATATAGAAGAACCGTAGCCAGGACAAAACATATTAAAAATTTATAAAAAACGTTCACTGGCTATATAAAGTTAAAACTTTCGAGCTTTCGGCTGCCAGACTACAGCCTTCGATGGATAAAAAATGGAAAAGATAACAACTACAAATATATACAAAAATAGGTGGAACTATAAAAAGAATATATTCAAATGGAAAAATATAAGTGTTAACAAACTAGTTGTTCTTTTTTAAAAGAATAGAGTACTGATTGGGGAGCGGTCTAGAATTGTTATCTGCATGATCTATCGAAGCGGTGTGCCATGATTCTAACGTCTTGCGAATACCTGAAGAACCCTTGTCAATCACTTGGGAATTTTTAAAGTCAATAGAGTGATTTGAAGACCAAGCGTGTTTAGCGATGTTGGAACCTCTTGCGTAAGACATCACATTCCTCATGTGTTCTTTTTTTCTCGTTTCAAAGCATCTGCCAGTCTCGCCTACATAACTCCATGGGCAGTCGGCACAGGATATTTTATAGACCACATTTGGTTGAAGTTCAATCGGAGGTCGAGATTTAGGAGAAGGAAACTCCTGTTGTAATGTCTTGACTGGCTTACTGACAACTCGAATATCATGTTTTTGAAGAAGTCTATTTAAAGGCTGAGAAATTCCATTAATGTAGGGGAGGACTGCATAACTAGAGGAAACGGGGGGGTGTGGCCCATTTGAAAAACATACAAACAAGTTCCTCAGGTGCTGGGATGGAATTTGTGCGCCGAGTAGAAGATTTCCTCTTTAGAATGTTGGAGATGACATTTTGGGGGTAATTGTTAGAACGCAGAGCATCGGTGACATGATTAAGTTCAGCCTCTTTTCCTTGTTTCGTGCTCGGCAGTTTAGTTGCACGATGTAATAAAGTTTCAGCTGTACTGATCTTATGTCGTTTGTCATGGTGGGAGAAGAAATCCATATACCTATCGGTATGGGTTGGTTTTCGATATACATCAATAATGAGAGCATTATCCTTGCGAGTAACCAAGGTGTCCAGGAAAGCGATCTGCTTATTATTTTCTTCTTCAATAGTGAAGGAGATGTGTTGATCGATAGCGTTGAGTGTGTTATGAAAAGAGTCGACTGCGTTTCTTTTAATGATGCAAAAACTATCGTCAACATACCGTTTCCATACTTTAGGTGGAACGGGAGTTGTGTAGATGGCCATCTCTTCGATTGCTTCCATACATAAATTGGCAACCACAGGACTAACCGGACTGCCCATAGCACAGCCATGGATCTGTTTCCATTAGTTTATTAACACTTATATTTTTTCATTTGAATATATTCTTTTTATAGTTCCACCTATTTTTGTATGTATTTGTAGTTGTTATCTTTTCCATTTTTTATCCATCGAAGGCTGTAGTCTGGCAGCCGAAAGCTCGAAAGTTTTAACTTTATATAGCCAGTGAACGTTTTATATAAATTTTTAAAATTGTTTTTGTCATTAAGTTGCATCGATTTTGCCGTGCGCGTTTCTAGTGGGGCCGTACGCATTTCTAGTAGGGCCTGTTCGTGTTTTTCCGGCCCTATCACTTCGACGCGCACGGCCCTCATACGGGACCTTTTCTCTTATGATTTTCCAAGGAAATTGCGCGGAGCCGGGGCAGTACGGGTCATATGATAAAGTGATTTATTTATTTTATTTTTTAATTTTATTTAATCAGATAATTTTAATTTTTAATTTACTTGTATACAATTTTTGCCATCTTATTAGTATACTACTGTCCCACCGTCTATTCGTGTGTGTAATATATATTCTCAAGGGAGTTTTAACATGGGGCTAACCTGTGTAGTTTTGTTGTCGCTGCTTTGTTTTTACTCATTCATCTTGTCACGTCTATTCATTTACATCCTGAATAAACCTTTATTGCATTGTATCTACTTGATAACCCTCTCCACCCCCACCAAACAAGACCCCAAGAACGGGATTAAAGGGAGTGACACCCGTCTACGACAGCAAACTCACCCATGATACGGGGTGAGGATAGAGAGGTAGCCATTACAGTTCAGTGCCTCGTACCAGTAATATAACACAAGTAAACTTAGTTAACACCGGTGAAAGTAAAACAGGTCAAGTGGTGGTGCCAACTAATGATGGCTTATGTCATGTAAATCGGCCTCAAAGTGTAGTACCTTTTACGTGATTCAAACAAGTGGTCAGCGTTCCTGTGTAACCGAAACAGAAGCCTCATGCATGTTTACATCAGACTAGCCTATTCCCCACCCCCCTCCACACAGGCCACGCTTTTGAGATGCACTTGTAAAACTTTTGCCATGAACGGACTACGAAAGTACCAAGATTACTATGATACCCACTATCAAAATAACACCCATTTGAAAACAATACGAACGTGACGAGGTTTCGAAATGAAATTCATGTAAACGGGTGGTGAGGTCATTATGCATGAGGTCTGTCATCTAGTGCACCATAACTTTGGACTGTTGAATCCCTAACGCGAGCTCCCGATTGCTTAACGATCTCGGTCTCGATTATGACAAAATGCAAAAACATATGAATGAGGAATCCGAGGTACATCGGTGGACCTGCCTCAATGAGAATCTTCATACTTTCCTCATTGATTTCACACCTGGAGGAAAAGAGGAGTGAAATAAGTAATTAAATGTAGCTTAGAAGTCATCAATCACTCTGGTAACTTCAGAACGACCAGTGTTCGCCTCCAGGATTTTTTGGATCGTGTGGGTGACTAATGTAACCTCCCTATGATTGGTTAATGGTTGCCTTTGGAAACCATAGACCAATCATAGTTCATGCTGAATGCCCTAAGCGATGTTAGAATTCCTAGCTAAGGCCCAAAGCTGTTGGTGCGAAGTTGAGCACTATTCTAACTTCCATATCTCGAATGGTTTTTTTTTTTCTTCACTTCTGATAAATGCAGCTGCAGGGAAATTCGCATCATGTCACGCAAGACCTAGCTCGTCGCGGCGAATCTTTAATAACGGGTACATGTCCCGAGAACAGTCTGTCACACAACGCTTGTAACTGTTGATCGGTTCGTTGCATGCCATATGCTATGCATCTTTGTCACGCTGTTTTCCAGAAAGCTGCGAGAATCGCATTCGAAAAGAAAACGAAGAAAACGTGAAAGTAGTGAAGAATGACGGTTTCATATCGGGTGGAAGGAAATACAATCAACCGATATTCCCCATCCAAAAAAGAACGAACGAAAGAAATAAACGACAAAGAGAGGAAAGTAAACAACTTAATACATACAGGCACAAAGAAAAACAAAGTACTATTGACAGTACTACTATATTTCTACACAAACCTGAGTCTGCTGTCTAGCGGTCCCACGTATTGATCAATCAGACTTTCTAAAAACGCTCCGAGTATTGCCAACATAGCAGCGGGAACCAGAAAGTGATTTATCCTCACGCCACGATTTTTCTGGGGCAGAGATCGTGCGTCGACTTTCAGGAACAGGCCCATAAGAAATAAAGTTGAAATGCAGCGGGCAGCATCCCTTGCAACGAGAAGGACAAAGTATGGTGGGTCATCAATGTCCTCTCTTTCATTTGCAGTAACTGCCCAATAGCCAGCGATGGGCGCTTTAATCATCCAACAGGCAAATCCAACTGCACCCAAACAACAAACCTACGAAGAAACCCAATGAAAGAGGTTTCTAAGTTCAAGTTCCGCGCACAGGCATTACCAGGGATGACTTTGTTTTAATCCTCTTGGTGGTAACTGGAGGCAGTGAAAAAGCTAAGGCCCTATAGCTAATTTAAATAAGAGATATATATTTTTTGATATATGATTTTGGTTTTAATAGTTTATTTTGTCGGAAATCCAAATGCAATCCATTTTTTATAGGAAGGAAGTTGCTATATACCATGATTATAGCTAATTAAGCGATTTAACTGATTTCTTCAGTTGAATAAAGAAACGGTTGTACACAGAACTTATGGGTCAATGGATAGACGCACAACGCCTGCTTCCACAAAAATGGAGAAAGGAAAGCGCTGCATGTGTGCATGGCTACAAGAAGGGGACTATAACTGTAGTCACCGACCGAGAAGTGACGTTTTTGCTGCATATAATGAAGTTGGCAAATGAACGCTGTCCTTTAAGTCAATAAGATATGTAGTTCAAAGAAACTTCATGCTGCATGCACCTTACCATAATTTTAATTCCAGATGACCCCATCTTCATGTTCCGGTCTGATTCTAAATCATTGCTTCCCAGAAAAAGCGCACCGCAGACAACGATTGCCAAGTTCACGATGATGGCGAACACATTGACCCATGCGGGCGTGTTAAGCTTTGGTACATAATAAAGAGCGCAGCAAATCGGTGCAGACATACTCATAAAACCAAGCATAAATCCCAGAGTTCTGCGTCTTTGTTCCGGTATAGTTAGATTTCTGGCGACAGGTTGTTGGATTTCGCCGCCTTCTCCTTCCCTTTCGTCCTCCAAGGAATGCTCCAGGAATAACAGTGAGCATAAGAGGCGGTAATCTATGATCAACGCTTTGTAGAAAGCCACAAAGACATCGAACCAAGGACCGAACATCACTCTAGTATGACTTAACTCGACATCACTGTCCTCGTTGACTTGAGAGTCCACCCACTCGATGAAGTTGAAAAACGCCAGTGTTTTAAAGTAAAACTGGGCATTTTCTCTGTACCGTGGACAGATCGTCTTAAATCGCAGAACAACGATATAGACGAACGCTTGGACGATTTTCTGGACAAGGAAAGTTGACTTGTCTGCGAGAACAAGAGGCCACAACTTCCGTAGTGCTTCTAAAGGTTCTTCTTTCTTGGAAGCATTAGCTGCGACAAGAAGAAATATCTCGGCGATGATCAGTGGCATTGTAATTGCTCCAACGACAAGTCCCATTGAAGGCTGCTGTTGAGCCAAAGTAGACTGATTGCCCGCGTCTTCCGGTTTGGAGAAGAAAAGTGAGGCCCCAGCGAAAATGAAAGCTATTCCAACCAGAAACCCTGTCGCAAGGCGGAAGTAAATCTTTAACGCTTGGTCGCCTGAATTGGTGAAAATATTGACGCAAACCATTAATGTTCCTATCAGAAAAAGGATAAGCGTGGCTTGAGATGTAAACACTTTGACACACGCTTTGAAACAAACGCCCAAGATGCTCAAGACAAGAATGACCAAGTAGAACAGCAAGGCATAAGATGCCGCGATGATCTGAGAAGCTGACACCGTCGTGTTGAGATCGCGTGCTGTGACATTCTCACAAGGAAAGTTGTGCGTCATGTCTGAGGAAACACCGCTACCAACCCAATTCATTTTCACGTTGAGCTTGAGCGGGAAGTTGGAAGCTTTCTCTGATATCCTAACCTGGAGACAGCTTTGCCGTCTTCTCCCTTTATTTGCTTTGTAAGTTGATACCACTCCGTGCAAGGGAATTTTCCCAGATTAACGAGCTGACTAAAATATCTATATATTGATGTTTTTCCCAGAATCAAATTTGACAGGGTCGCTTGTAACTTCCTCCCTTTACAATTTAGCTGCTCGGGGCTACGTGTTTAGACGGATGTAAAGAAACAGAACACAAACTGGTGCGTGTTGTCAGCGTTACGTAAACTTTCATTCGCTAATTACGACAGCGGCTTGCGGTCCACTATAGCTCTAATTATAATCTCTCAGTAGACTAGTGATAGATGTTCAGTGACCCCGATATTTACAGTTAACGTCAACTTAATTATATTGTAATTTGCCACCATGCAATAAAAGATCTCTGTATCAACATGGACGTAAACGTACGTAAATTGTAGCTTTATTTATGAGGGAAAAACAGCGACCATTTCATAAATGTAAACATTGCGGATGGATACACCATCAAGTCCACCCCAGACCTCAAATTGCGCGGGGTTACACTGGATGATAAGCTTAAATTCAGTAAACATGTAAGTGATATATGTAAACAGGCAAGCAAGAGAGTTAGTGTCTTAGTACGCCTTAGGAAGATGATCCCAACAGAAGCCAAGCTCCAACTATACAAAGCGGCAATTCTACCTAATCTCACGTATTGTCATACAGTGTGGCATTTCTGTAAAGCATCTGATACTAGAAAACTAGAAAGGGTGCAAGAGCGGGCACTACGTGCAGTATACGATAGCAAGACGGCAGATTATGATGAACTATTAAGTAAGGCAAAGCTGCCTAGTTTAGTAAATAGACGCCTACAAGACATACTGATGTTAGTGTACAAGGTTAAACATTTACTACCATGGCACCTAAACACATGTATGATATATTTTACAAGCAATTTAAGAATTATGATTTGCGTAGTAGCGATTTTCCTATACCTAGATTTAACACTGTAAACTATGGTAAACATAACATAAGATATTTAGGACCCTATCTCTGGGGAAAAGTAGACAAAGACCTTCGCAACAAAACAAGCCTTCGTGAATTTAAAAAAGCAGTTCGGGCCATGTACCTAACAGATGTGTTGGACGGAAGATGCAGCTGCTATGCTTGCTCAACATAATAAAAATACAACCAATTTAAGTAATCTTGAACTTATATTTAACTAATTAGACCTATAAAACAAATTTTTAATTATTAACTTCCTATATATTTTATATAATATTAGTATTTTATATTTTATATTTGTATTTATGTTAGTGTCCCCAATTAATTATCTTTAGCTAAATACTCCGACACTCAAATAAAGTTTATGTATGTATGTATGTATGTATGTATGTATGTATGTATGTATGTATGTATGTATGTCCATTTCCTATTCTTGATATTGAATACCAATAATTACTGTATTTATTATAACTGTCTCTTTTCACAATTTCTTTCACCATTAGCCCTACTTATCACTAGTTCGACTCATTTTACTTACTTATGTGATTCAGTGTTAAACTAATTTTATTCTTTCTTTCTATTGTGACTTAATGTATTATTTCTCAATGCCCGCCACGATTAGCCTACGCTACACGCGAGTAGTGTAAATTGTAATTTGAAATTTGTAATGGAAATAAATGAACTGTTAACTTTGCGTACCAATTCGCTACTGTATTGTACTGGTTTTTCGAAGTTATGGTCATGATTACGCTTTATCCTGTGAGCCTCAGTTAATATTCGATGAAAGTTTTTTTTCTTTTCTGTATTGCTGGATTTACAAGATAGTTGCAGGCAAGCTCAGGTAGGACCCTGAGTAATGCACCAAGCTGTTGGAGCGAATCTGAAATCGTTGCAGAAAAGGTTTGCTTTCTGGTCGGAACTGTAATGAAAAAGCATAGTTTATTTAGGAAGCAAATGACGTCGTTTCTCCTGATTAACACAAAGTATGCGTGGTTTTGAAATAGTAACTGCTGTTTGCTGTGAACATAAAAAAGGACAGCCCATTTCTGTATAGGCATGTTTCACCGCAGAGTATTTTCATAAGGGGAAAATGATTGTTTGCCTGATTATATTTAAATAAGAAGAGCTGACAATAAAAGATATTCATTTATGTGCTCAATTAAATCTTTAATCGTATCTATAACGAAATTCTTCATCGTGATTAGTTCTCCGCGCGCCTATTTGCCCCAAATCGGCGCGCGATCACATGGATGTCCAATTACAGGTATCCAATTTGAACTTTTTGTAATTGGACACCTGTAATTGGATACCCACGTGATTCGCACGTCAATTTCGTGCGCTTTAATGGCTTTCAGTTTGCAATGTTTCCTACAGTTTTCAAAACTTATGAAACGCTGTATCGTTTTCGCTCAAAAGAAGTTCTCAAAAGACATTTTTAATTCCGAAATTTGTTTTAGATACGATTAATCAGTAATTGGACCCCGTGTCGTAAAATTTAGGGAGTAATGGTGCTTGTAATTTCAAATCGGATTCGCTCTTCGCGCTTGTCCGATTTTGAAATTACTCGCGCGATTACTCCCTGAATTGTACGACACGAGGTCCAATTACTATTACTTATGAAAACTTCATTTTTTTTATATAGATATTGGTTCAGTGACCAAGCGTGAGGGCGGCATGGCTAAATATTGACCAATTAAGTTTATCTTTTTTATGAACCGAGACGGAACCGAGGTCCGATTAGTATTTGGAAAACACTATTCTGGAAAGAAAGGGTGCTTCCTAAGGGGGCTGTGCGACGACCCAAAAAAGTGACCGAGCATCTTGTAGGCGATCCCCAAGTTTACAAAATCAAGTTGGTCCCTAGCTTACGAGAAGCGCGCAGAAAACCAAAGTAAACTAGTAAATTTGTACAAACTTTACAAATGTAACTTGACTGTTCCTTTACAATTTACAACTTTAGCTAACTTTTTGAATTGAGGACGTTCGCGCGAAAATTTTCCTGTCGATAGATTTCTTTTAAGATTAAACTGCAATCAGATAATGAGTTACTTGTGTCAGAAATGCAAAAAAAAATTGGGGGTCACCGACTTCGTTTCACAGATATAGCGTGTGGAAAACTACCCTGATTTTGAAAAATTGACGCACGGTCAGCATGGTCTACAGGGGTTTATAGTTAACAAGAAGATCTGTTAGATCTTATAACCGCGCTTTTAAAATTTAACTGTTTTCTTAGTACTACAGTCGCAACGCAGTGCATATTCCAAAGCAATCTTTGATGATTCATTGATTACTGTAGACATCACAGCACTTAATCAACACAAACTCTATCATCGCACCATCAGTCGTAGCCGTTGTGACATCTCCGATGACGTAATAGTCTTAATCTGGAACTTTCTTCGGGATATGTATGGGCATGAAGATACGAACACTATTACAAACCGCTTTCTTTCTTTAAAGTCACGATTAAATTTAATTGTTTTTTTCCCTTGAGTTAAGGGTTAGCAAAGAAGTCACACGAGTCACATAATTCAAGAATTGCGTTATCTACGGCTATCTTTACTACGGTGGTTATTTCCCTATCAATGACGTAATCTTTGCACGTTCTGACACGTTCTTTGCTTGGCTTGCATATATTCAATTTTCCTTCCGATCTATGAACTCGCGGCGATGTAACAGTCAAAGGATTTACTTCATTTGCCTAAAACCACAAGAAATACTCGCAAAATTACAAATAAATTAATGACCGTCGCTTCTGCCGAAATAAACTTGTAAAGTAAACACGATCTTATTTGTCACGTAGCAAAAGTGAAAGCTGCAACGTCAGCGCATTCCATGGCTGACGTAATACCTTTTTTCAGCGTATTTATTATTCCCTTTAAATCCAACGCTTTGATAAAACGAAAAGAAAATATATTTTACCCACAAAAAGAAAACAATATCCTTAAAATTGTCCGTGTATTTATGTTTTAACAGCTTCTGGCGGAAAAACATCACACGTTGCGTGACTCAAAGTTTGGCCGAGCGGAGGTCTGCGTCTGGTCACCGACAAAAAGAAAAAAAACAGGAAGATCTGTTACATCTTATAACCGCGCTTTTAAAATTTAACTGTTTTCTTAGCACTACAGTCGCAACGTAGTGTACATTCCAAAGCAATCCTTGATGATTCATTGATTACTGTAGACACCACATTACTTGATCAACACAAACTGTATTATTGCACCATCAGTTGTAACCGGTGTGAAATCTCCGATGACGTAATAGTCTTAATCTGGAACTTTCTTCGGGATACGTATGGGCATGAAGATACGAACACTATTAACAACAGCTTTCTTTCTTAAAAATCACGATTAAATTAAATAGTTTTTTCCCTTGAGTAAAGGGCTAGCAAAGAAGTCACACAAGTCACATAATTCAAGAATTGCGTTATCCACGGCTATCTTTAGTACGGTGGTTATTTCCCTACCAATGACGTAATCCTTGCACGTTCTGACAACTTCGTTGCTTGGCTTACAAATATTTAATTTTCCTTCCGATCTATGAACTCGCTGCGATGAAACAGCCAAAGAATTTACTTCATTTGCCTAAAACCACAAGAAATACTCGCAAAATTACAAATAAATTAATAAACGTCGCTTCTGGCGAAATAAACTTGCAAAGTAAACACGATCTTATTTGTCACGTAGCGAAAGTGAAAGCTGCAACGTCAACGCATTCCATGGCTGACGTAATACCTTTTTTTTAGCGTATTTATTATACCCTTTAAATCCAACGCTTTGATAAAACGAAAAGAAAATATATTTTATCCACAGAAAAGAAAACAAT
>NW_028301558.1:9770000-9857500 GCF_042242905.1 Orbicella faveolata | reverse complement strand
ATTCATGACAACCGACTGCACACCAGTAACTCGATAAAGTTTCATCTTCAGACAACTGTGAAGACAGTTTCGCATTTCTGGCAGAAGGACGTCGGCCATTACTTTGGAAACAATGTCTGTCAAAAGATCTGCTTTGTAAACATTAGCACACACGTCAGCAGCGTATACCCATGGGCAAATAGTAGACGCTAAATTAACCAATCAGAGCGCGCGCTTTGCTTTAGTTATGTTATAAATACAAAATGGTGGCTTTTTCTAAACAGCTTGGCTTGTAAGAGACAAATTATCGTTTTTTCCTCGGAAACGAGTATCGGGACCTAACGATTTTTTTCTATTTAGTTTGAATGCAGAGATCACCTTCTTTCTATATGGTGAATATAGACCAATTTCTACTGCAGAGCAAAAAATTATCACGGAAAATGAGAGCATAGCTAGCACTCGAACACTGCGTGCTTGGAAAATGTTGAATCGCTGTCGACTAAATATGAGTGCCTTTATAATGAAGCGTACATCAAATTGCTCGTTAACATTGAAGCAATACACCCATTATTGTATTTCTCGCTTAACTTTCACCTTATTTTTCTGCTCTCTTAAAGCGTAAGGTAAACAGTTCAAATATAAACGTTTCTGAAAGTAGATAGTTTCAGGAATTATGGGGTTTATTGAAGGTCGTCCTGCTCCTAAACGAATACAGGTGTTCAGGCCCGAACCCGCAGTGGAAGAGTCATACGAGCTCCTAAGAGACTGGACATATAACTTAGTCACCCCTCCCCGGACATTGTCGAGTTACTGTTGTAGTATTATATTATGGTATGTCTTGTTCGTCGAAAAACACGTGTGATCGCAAGTCAAAGATTTGGTTGTAGTCTATTTCGAGTTGTCCACGGAGAGTAAGCGAGTGAATTTTTCATTGATACGCGGAAATAAAGCCAATACATGTTGAACTGAACAACGGGGACCCCCCTGTTTTATTTCAAATTTTAAGTTCTCTTGATATAAGCAGCCAACTGGTAAAGTTTGAAAGAAAATCTATTGTGAGTTCTATTTCGACTCGATGGAGTAATGCACAGCAAGTTGCAATACACTACTTAAACTTAACATTTGCAACTTTTTGATACTAGTGGCTATACCTCAAACACTCAAGACTTCTTATTAAAGTGTAACAAATACAAATACGATCTTATGAGGCGAATGCTTATCTTTACAGTCTACAAGTTTTAAGCCGGACGAAACTTCAAGTTGTGTTAGCTGGGATGGGCAAAGTTATCAAGCCGTGGTGGAAAATTATCAAGTTATCAAGCCGTGGTGGTCCAATTCATCTCAAGTTTAACAACGTTTTGGAATTAACGAAACTCAACTCAACGGGGGGAAATAATTATCATAAGCTTATGTTGAAGACGGGAAGGTTAATGCATATAATTACTCCAACCCTCTTTATCAAAATACGTTAATTAAGTCATAGAGCGACCCACCACTTGTTGTTGTGAAAGTAAGCAGTTTGCCCGCTTTCAAGAATGACTGAACCAGCAGGTCACCTATATTACAATATTTGTTTGCTTATTTCAGTGTCCTTAACTAGTACAGCAGTGCCAAACACTTCGACGCTTAAATAAAGTGATTTATTTATCTTATTTAGATAATTTTAATTTTAATTTGCTTGTATACAATTTTTGTTATCTTAAATTAGTATACTACTGTCCCTACTCTAACCGTCCATTCGTGTGTGTAATATTCTCAAGGGAGTTTTCACATACACCTTATTCCAAAATGGCCACCATTTAAGTATTCTTTTGTTTTCTTGCAAATTAGCCCTCGTTGCCTCGTTCTTAAACTCGAAATTCAAAAGAATATTTCCCTTAAACGACGCAACAAGGGCTAATTTGCAAGTAAACAAAAGAACACTAAGATGGCGGCCATTTTGGAATAAGGTGTATAGGGCTAACCTCTTTAGTTTTGTTGTCGCTGCTTTGTTTTTACTCATTCATCTTATCACATCTATTCATTTACATCCTGAATAAACCTCTATTGTATTGTATCGACTTGATAATCCTCTTCACCCCCACCAAACAAGACCCCAAGAACAGGATTAAACGGAGTGAATCCCGGCTACGACAACAAACTCACCCATGATCATGAGGACAGAGAGGTAGCCATTACAGTTCAGTGCCTCGAATCAAAATGTGGTAAGAACATCAGTGACACACTCGGCTATCGCCTCGTGTGCCACTTATTTGTTCTTACCACATTTTGACGTCATCTGTGATCTATTACTGAACAGACGCACGGCAACATGGAATCTATTTGTTACACAGGAACGCTGACCACTTGTTTGAACCACGTAAAAGGTACTACACTTTAAGGCCGATTCACACCTGTTTTACTTTCACCGGTGTTAACTAGGTTTACTTGTTTTATATTACTGTCTTCTGTGATCTATTACTGAACAGACGCACGACAACATGAAATCTATTTGTTTCATATAATAACGAAACAAACTAGTACAGATAAAGCTTTTTTTATTTCAAAATCTTTCAACAGAACTCGAAAGGCGGCCTTTGCCCACTTTGGGGGACACGAAAAAAGCCATTTGACGTAATCTATTGTCTATACAAAATGAAGCAATTTAGTTGGTTGCTATGCGTCCTGAGCAAAGAATTGCGATTGGTCCAGGAAAACATGTCACTGTCAAACTTGACTCGAGCGTCGCTTCTCGTGCAATGAAAACTTACAGTGAAAGCAGAATTGAGCTGTGAAATCTACAAATCTAAAAGAAGATGCATGAAAAGTCGAGTCAGTTTTTGTCATCGGAGCAGCCCTGTGAGCCGAAAAGTTTGGACGTTGCCTTGAATATTGCAGGAGTTGAAAAATACACTCGGAAAAATTGCGGTTGCAGTCAATCTGGAGGCCATTCGATTCGAGTTTTGAATGAAAGGAGCGTTAGTGATGGTGGAAATTTGTGTCCTCTGTGGTTGGTGATTTTCAACTTAGTTTGTAATAGTGTCGGAGATACCTTTTAGCTGCGATACAGCACGATTGGCCGTGAGCTGTAGTGAGCTACACTTTGCTCGCCGCTGTGCCCTGAAACGGACCGGAACATTCGCATTGGAAAGCAAGGTTATGTGTATTTTAACTGATTTTAAAGAAGAGATGTTTTGATGTGTCATTCTTGACATCAATCAGTGTTTCAACAATTATTTTGAGACTGAGAAAACTTGAATTTTTTAAATAAATTAATCTCATAAACATTTTGTTCGTTGGGTTTGTTAAATTCGAGATAAAGCAATTTTGTTCTTGGTTTGGTCTCGCTCGACTGCCGACTGAGATTGCTCAAGTATTTTGTCTGAGTCATTTTCTAAAAAAGAAACGGCTTTATCTTTCTTCTTCATGCTTCTCGTACCTATTCAATGTCTCGACAAGACTTTTTTGTACCTTATCTTTTGCTGAGTCACGTAAAATATCATCTAAATTCTCAAAACTTTCCGCCATTTTGAAAACGCAGAGGGAAAAACTTTGAAATGATGATGTTAATCGTGCGTCTGTCCTCTAATAAATCACAGTCGAAAACCAATCAAAATGCGGGAATAACTTGGGTTATTATATAATGCTCCATAACTTGGGACTGTTGAATCCCTAACGCGAGCTCCGGATTGCTTAACGATCTCGGTCTCGATTATAACAAAATGCAAAAACTTATGAATAAGGAATCCGAGGTACATCGGTGGACCTGCTTCGATGAGAATCTTCATACTTTCCTCATTGATTTCACAGCTGGAGGAGAAGAAGAGTGAAATAAGTAATTAAATGTAGCTTAGAAGTCATCAGTCTCTCTGGTAACTTCAGAAGGACCAGCATTCGCCTCCAGGATTTTTTGGATCGTGTGGGTGACTAATGTGACCTCCCTATGATTGGTTAATGGTTGCCTTTGGAAACCATATACCAATCATAGTTCATGCTGGATGCCCTAAGCGATGTTAGAATTCCTAGCTAGGGCCCAAAGTTGTTGGTGCGAAATTGAGCACTCTTCTAACTTCGATATCTGAAATGGTTTAATTTATTTCACCTCTGATAAATGCAGTTGCAGGGAAATTCGCAACATGTCACGCAAGACCTAGCTCGTCACGGGGAATCTTTAATAACAGGTACATGTCCCGAGAACAGTCTGTCACACTACACGTGTAACTGTTGATCGGTTCGTTACATGCCATATGTTATGCATCTTGTCACTCTGTTTTCCAGAAAGCTGCGAGAATCGCATTCGAAAAGAAAACGAAGAAAACGTGAAAGTAGTGCAGAATGACGGTTTCACATCTGGTGGATCGAAATACAACCAACCGATATTCCCCATCCAAAAAAGAACGAACGAAGGAAATAAGCATTACTATATCTCTACACAAACCTGAGTCTGCTGTCCAGCGGTCCCACGTATTGATCAACCAGACTTTCTAAAAGAGCCCCGAGTATTGCCAGCATGGCAGCGGGCACCAGAAAGTGGTTTATCCTCACGCCACGATTTTTCTGAGGCAGGGATCGTGCGTCGACTTTCAGGAACAGGCCCATGAGAAATAGAGTTGAAATGCAGCGGGCGGCATATCTTGCGACGACCCAGGCAAAGTATAGCGAGTCATCAATGTCCTCTCTCTCATTTGCAGTAGCTGCCCAATAGCCAGAGATGGGCGCTTTAATCATCCAACAGGTAAATCCAACTGCACCTAAACAACAAACCTATGAAACCACAGTGAAAGATCCTTCTAAGTCCAAATTCCGCGGGCATTACCAGGGACGACTTTGTTTCAATCTTCTTGGTGGTAACTGGAGACAATAAAAGAGCTAGGGCCCTATAGCTAATTTAATAAGATATATCATGAGCCATAATCGGGGACGGAGACCGTAAGTCTTGGGATCCGCGCGCACCTATGATATGGGACAATTCTTCTATTCTTAGAACAAATTGCGCCATCCTGACGTCATATATCCGCGCGGATCCACGCACATGTCGGGGGCTCTCGCGTGGATGCTGTCACGTTGCGTGATCAAATGGTGAGAGTTGCGAGATTCTCTTGTGTATTTTTCACCGTGATGGCAGGGAATAATGCAGGGAATACGAACCAGGGCGCTTATATGTAGTTTTATGCTCTGAGCTAACGGAAAAGGTGGGTTTTTCAGGGTCGAAAACAAGACTTCAATCTCGCGCTGGGAATAAATAATAAGATCTGCTCGCGCTTGTCGTAAGCTTACGCGTATGTTTTTGCGTTTGTTCTGACTTATGAATATAGCAAGAAAACTGTATACTCTGGTATCGAGTTAATTTGTGAGTTTCTCAGACAATGGTTAATCATAACCAAAACCTGTTTTGATGGTTTTTTATTGTCTCTGCTTGTTTGGTGAGTTTGCAAAAGTTTTTGAAAGGAAAGTCTGACGCGTACAATTAGCTCATTTGCATAGTGCAGCTCGCGCACTTTCAAGTCCGAGTCGGTGTTTTCAATTGTCAACAAATCTTGACAAAGATTTCTTTCGTTATCTTTTGTGCTGAGATGCTACAACAGATTTCACGAACACGAAAAAGGCTACTAACATCATGTGTGTTTCTTCAACATAAGCATAGTGAAGTTTACACTGCGAAAATGAAAATAGACAAGGAGTTTTGATAACTCGATCAACAAAATCGAAATCGTTATTCGAAGCTGATTAAAGAAAACGTCATTGTAACTTTGCCAATTATTTCTGCTTTATTCACATATTTCCAGCTTAGCTTTTAATATGTTCCCAAACATTTATCGATCTTAAACATATTTAAAAACTATAGAGTTATTGTTTGAGTTCGATGTACGTTTTCACACGAAAGTGCGGCGCGGCGGAAGTCCAATTTGTCATGTTTACGGACTGTACAAAACACGCATCGGCGGGCGCTCTCAGTCATCGACAACAGAGAATTTACTGGATTTTTACACAAATAAAACTGAGCAGTACCTACGGACGCACAGTTATTGGGCCTTGATGAAACATCAAGCGTTGCTTACAATTCAGGCGAAACTCAAACTAGCAATTATTTTGTTTTACTTTTCGGTCGCGATAGACTGGCAAATTCCTCGCAAGCGTGTGGTCAGGAGAAGCTAGGAAACCATGAATTCCTGAAGCTCTGCTATATCTAAATACATCCAGCTAGTTTTTTGCTGTGTAATGGAAAAGCTGTTAATCTTCAACATATGTGAAATTTAAAGTGGGGTAATGTACAGCTCATGTAAAAGAAGCATCCGTCGGAACACAACTTGGTCAGCGATATTGTAAACTTAAAGCGGAACATACCTAAATTCGACATGATCTTACTGCACTCAAACTGGAGCAGCTTACGACGAAAATACTTAATTAAGCAAAATTCCAACAGACGTAAACGCGTTGAGTTGTGGGCCAAAAACATGAAAACTTTCGGGAATTTCGGACGCCATTTCCCCCACGCGACATCCGCAGAAATCCTCGCAGCATGTACGCGCGTGTGCCGCAGGTGATGGCGCAATTTGTTCTAAAAATAGAATTATTGTCCCATATCATGGGGATAACCCCAATACTTGAAATGGCGCGCGCTTACGGTCTCCGTCCCCGATTATGGCTCCTGGATATATATATTTTTTGAGTACATGATGCATTTGGATGAAACCTTTTCGAAGAATCTGCTGAAAAACCTCCAGGATTTTGGTTTTAATAGTTTATTTTCTCGGAAATCCACATGTAATCCATTTATTTATAGGAAGCAAGTAGACTACGAGTAGCCCCTCTTTCGCTTAGTCCGTCGTGCGTGACGCGAAAGAAATTCGCGAGAAAAAAATGGCCGCGCGAAATCCTGGGGGCTAAGATCGAAGAGCGCGCGAAAGGAGGCGCTCCTCGCCTCCAGTATTTCGCGCGGCCATTTTTTTCTCGCGGTTTTCTTTCGCGTCACGCACGACGGACTAAGCGAAAGAGGGACTAATCGTAGTCTAGGAAGGAAGTTGTTACCATGATTATAGCTAATTAAGCCATTTAACGGATTTCTTCAGTTGAATAAAGAAACGGCTGTACACAGAACTTATCGGTCAATGGATAGCCGTACAACGCCTGTTTCCACAAAAATGGAGAAAGGAAAGCGGTGCATGTGTGCATGGTTACAAGAAGGGGACTATAACTGTAGTCACCGACCGAGAAGTGACGTTTTGCTGCATATTATGAAGTTGGCAAATGAACGCCGATAAGTCAATAAGATGGGTAATTAAAGCGTTCAAAGAAATTGCATGCTGCATACACACTTACCATAATTTTAACCCCAGATGATCCCATCTTCATATTCTGGTCTGATTCTAAATCATTGCTTCCCAGAAAAAGCGCACCGCAGACAACGATTGCCAAGTTCACGATGATGGCGAACACATGGACCCATGCGGGCATGTTAAGCTTTGGTACATAATACAGAGCGCAGCAAATCGGTGCAGACAGGCTCATGAAACCAAGCATAAATCCCAGAGTTCTGCGTCTTTGTTCCGGTATAGTTAGATTTCTGGCGACAGGTTGTTGGATTTCGCCGCCTTCTCTTTCCCTTTCGTCCTCCAAGGAATGCTCCAGGAATAACAGTGAGCATAAGAGGCGGTAATCTATGATCAACGCTTTGTAGAAAGCCACAAAGACATCGAACCAAGGACCGAACATCACTCTAGTATGACTTAACTCGACATCACTGTCCTCGTTGACTTGAGAGTCCACCCACTCGATGAAGTTGAAAAACGCCAGTGTTTTAAAGTAAAACTGGGCATTTTCTCTGTACCGTGGACAGATCGTCTTAAATCGCAGAACAACGATATAGACGAACGCTTGGACGATTTTCTGGACAAGGAAAGTTGACTTGTCTGCGAGAACAAGGGGCCACAAATTCTGCATCTTTTCTGAAGTTTCTTCTTTCTTGGAAGCATTAGCTGCGACAACAAGAAATATCTCGGCGATAATCAGTGGAATTGTAATTGCTCCAACGACAAGTCCCATTGAAGGCTGCTGTTGAGCCAATGTTGACTGATTGCCCGCGTCTTCCGGTTTTGAGAAGAAAAGCCAGGCCCCAGCGAAAATGAAAGCTATTCCAACCAGAAACCCTGTCGCAAGGCGGAAGTATATCTTTAACGCTTGGTCGCCTGAATTGGTGAAAATATTGACGCAAACCATTAATGTTCCTATCAGAAAAAGGATAAGCGTGGCTTGAGATGTAAACACTTTGACACACGCTTTGAAACAAACGCCCAAGATGCTCAAGACAAGAATGACCAAGTAGAACAGCAAGGCATAAGATGCGGCGATGATCTGAGAAGCTGACACCGTCGTGTTGAGATCGCGTGCTGTGACATTCTTACAAGGAAAGTTGTGCGTCACGTCTAGATCTGAGGAAACACTGCTACCAACCCAGTTCATTTCCACGTTGGGTTTGAGCGGGAAATTGGAAGCTTTCTCTGATATCCTAACTTGGAGACAGCTTTGCCGTGTTCTCCCTTTACTTGCTTTGTAAGTTGATACCACTCCGTGCAGGGAATTTTCCCAGATTAACGAGCTGATTAAAATATCTATATATTGATGTTTTTCCCAGAATCAAATTTGACAGGGTCGCTTGTAACTTCCTCCCTTTACAATTTAACTGCTCGGAGCTGGTTCTTTAGACGACTGTGAAGAATCAGAACACAAACTGTTGCGTGTTGTCAGCGTTATGCAAACTTTCATTTGCTAATTACGACAGCGGCCTGCGGTCCACTATAGCTCTAATTATAATCTCTCAGTAGACTAGTGATAGATGTTCAGTGACCCCGATATTTACAGTTAACGTGATCTTAATTATATTGTAATTTGCCACCATGCAATAAAAGATCTCTGTATCAACATGGACGTAAACGTACGTAAATTGTAGCTTTATTTATGAGACATACATTGCAGAACAAAAAGCATATATAGTCTTGTTAAGTCAGCGGTCAACTTCTCAGTGCGAACTCTCCAGTTGCTTTCTAGGAGTACAGACCACTGAACAAAATGTATAGGCAGCGGAAACAAATTAGTTTAGAACTAATTATGTTGTGTTGCAGTTAAAACGGAGACATCAAAAGAGTTGGAATAAATCCGTAATAGCAGTGATAGTTTCACTGTTTTAAGAAGAACAGTACACTAAACTCGATGGAATTGTTTTGAAACGGCCTCAAAACGTCACGGAAATATTAGTAGCACACAGTCGACAAAAGAGTCGAAGTAAATCGTTCTTATTTAATTTCTTTGACAAAGTATATAATTACTTCGAATTGATATAAACGATCGTTACATTCCCATACAAACTCTCATATTATTTTACGCCGTGTTGCGCAACGGAGGGTAATATACTAAAAATGCTCACGTTTCCCAGAGAGCTTGGGAGACCTATAATTATTCCTCTTGGGCTTACAGTCCGATTTATAAGTTTTTTAACACTCTGATCTTTGCTCGCAGTCGGCGAGAAAGGGAAAATTAGATAACTTTAACCTCAACCCCTATGAAGATGATTATGTTTATGTCCATTTCCTACTCTTGATATTGAATGCCCATAATTATTGTGTTTCACGGCTCCATTTATTATAACTGTCTCTTTTCACAGTTTCTTTCACCATTAGGCCTACTTATCACTAGTTCGACTCATTGTACTTGCTTATGTGATTCAGCGTTAAATTAATTTTATTTTTTCTTTTGATTGTGACTTAATGTATTATTTCTCAATACCCGCCACGATTAGCCAACGCTACACGCGGGTAGTGTAAATTGTAATTTGAAATTTGTAATGGAAATAAATGAACTGTAAACTTTACGTACCAATTCGCCACTGTATAAGAGTTTTATACGGCTTTCGAAGTTATGGTTATGATTACGCTTTATCCTGTTAGCCTCAGTTAATATTCGATGGAAGTTTTTTTTCTTTTCTGTATTGATGGATTTACAAGATAGTTACAGGTAAGCTTAGGTGGGACCCTGAATAATGCACCAGGCTGTTGGAGCGAATCTGAAATCGTTGCAGAAAAGGTTTGCTTTCTGGTCGGAACTGTAATGAAAAAGCTTAGTTTATTTAGCAAGCAAATGACGTCGTTTCTCCTAATTAACACCAAGTATGCGTGGTTTTGAAATAGTAACTGCTGTTTGCTGTGAACATAAAAAAGGACAGCCCATTTCTGTATAGGCATGTTTCACCGCAGAGTATTTTCATAAGGGGAAAATGATTGTTTGCCTGATTATATTTAAATAAGAAGAGCTGACAATAAAAGATATTCATTTATGTGCTCAATTAAATCTTTAATCGTATCTATAACGAAATTCTCGATCGTGAATGGTTCTCCGCGCGCCTATTTGCCCCAAATCGGCGCGCGATCACGTGGATGTCCAATTACAGGTATCCAATTTGAACTTTTTGTAATTGGACACCTGTAATTGGATACCCACGTGATTCGCACGTCAATTGCGTGCGCTTTAATGGCTTTCAGTTTGCAATGTTTCCTACAGTTTTCAAAACTTATGAAACGCTGTATACGTTTTCGCTCAAAAGAAGTTCTCAAAAGACATTTTTAAATTCCGAAATTTGTTATAGATACGATAAATCAGTAATTAGACCTCGTCTCCTACAATACGTAATAGTAATTGGACTTCGTGTCGTACAATTCGGGGAGTAATCGCGCGAGTAATTTCAAAATCGGACGAGTGCGAAGCGCGAGGCCGATTTGAAATTACAAGCACGTTCCCTGAATTGTACGACACGAGGTCCAAGTACTAATTAATCGTATCTATAACAAATTTCGGAATTTTAAATGTCTTTTGAGGACTTCTTTCAGCGCAAACGTCTGCAGCACTTTTCATAAGTTTTGAAAAATGCAGGAAACATTGCGACGGAAGCCATTAAAGCGCGCGTAATTGACGTGCAAATCGCGTGGGTATCCAATTACAGGTATCTAATTACAAAGAGTTCAAATTGGATACCTGTAATTGGACACCCTCACGATCGCGCGCCGATTACGTGACAAATAGGCGCGCGGAGAACCAATCACGGTCGAGAATTTCGTTATAGATACGATTGTCGGGGACTGGGGCACATATTACGAAATCGTGAAACTTGATCATTTTAATTAGAAGAGTTTGCGCAACAATTTAGGAGTTAGTCCAGATCGATATAGCTTCGAGTTAAGACACTGTCAGAACCTTTGCGAACTTGTGACCATTAAAGCTTTTAGGAAATCAACCTTGTGACTTGACTTGGATACTGCTTCAGCGGCGGGAGAATTCCAGCAAACGATTATTATTATTAGATTTATGATATGGGATAAAGAACACATGCTTCTTGCGGGGTATAGCGAATAATCCCAAGCGGGAGAGATAGTGCCATCTTGCATGCTCAGGTAGCCAATCACAGCGCAGGATTTGGTTCATCCTGTCCGCTCACGGAGCTCGCCACAAGATGAAACTTTTCATTAAATGCTAACATAATTTTCCCTAAGTTAGTATGCCTTTGTAAAAGTTGCCGCTACATCAACCGGGATCAATCTCTGCATCGAGGTATTCTGAGATGGTTGATGAGCGAGCTGATCTGTAACTTGAATTTGGTGAGTCACCATCTCGTTTTACAATATTTGTCAGGATTATAACAAAGTGTAAAGACACATGAATTAGGAATCCCAGGTACATTGGTGGACCTGCCTCAAAAAGAATCTTCATGCTTTCCTCTTTGATTTCACACCTGCAAGAAAGATAACTTAACTAAAGTTAAACAAGAACTTCGAACCTTAGAGGGAAGAAGATGTTTCGTTAACTCTCTAGCTATCTTTCGGGTTTTAACCGTGTTGGCACGATTTTATTGAGAAAAGTTATAAAAAAAATGTTGCGACTTTTCCAATAAATGAAAACGAATGACGTGCGATCAACTTGGGTTCACTTGCTCTAGGCCGTCAAAACGGTGAAAGAATTTGCACCGACTTGGGTCGGAAAATTTTGATCTCGTCTAAAGTGAACGCAGGTAAAAGCGCACGCCATCGCTTGCCAAAAGGAGTCGCAAGTAGTCTGAACTTGTGTCTACTTGTGGCTACTTGCAATTCCGTCTGGCAGGCTAAAAGTACTCTCTTGTTTTTTTGTAAGGAGGTTGGAGCTGAGATTAAGGCATATTTTAAGAACATTTTGACAACTATATTTAAAGAGGAGTCTGATTAACACTGGTAAAATGCAAGACTTAGCTTGAGTCTGCATTTCAATAACCAAATGCTTGAACATAAGCAGTATAAGCAATGAGATTACAAAATCTTATTGCATGGTTCATTGCCAAGTTCAGCCTCAGTCCAAAAATTTGACCTTAACCCTTTGAATACCAACTACGTAATTAATGGTCATGCTCTTTGTACAACTTGTGACGTCATCAATTTAAATGTCATCAGATATTCTTGATAAGCAGATAGTAGTACTAGGCTAGGCCTTTCCGCACAATGATCAGGTTTAGATATCGACGACATTCCGACGTCGCAAATCGAAAAACAACTTTATCAGTTTTGGTGCAAAAACGGTGGTAAAATGGTCCACTACGCCTATGATTGATCAAGGACCATTTCTAGGCTTCGCCCGTAACTAACATCCAACTTTTCACGGCAGCCAGAAAGAACATACAATGCAAAAGGTAGCCAGTGTAAAAGGGCCGAGAAAAACAGAAAGGAAAGGGGCAACAAGCAAAATTGAGAACGGTTAATGGCATAAAAAGTCCAAATTTTGGCTTATGCGCATGCCCGGAATTGAAATTTTGCTCAATTTTGTACCTAATCTTCGAAAAATCTCTCCTTTTAGTTAAAAAAAGCCTTCTTAGCAAAACTTAGGCCTATTTAGCGTCATGGCAGCTAAAAAACTTGACTAAGTGGTTAAAAACTGTATTTTTTTCAGTGGCGAAAGTTTGGTATCTAAAGGGTTAGTACAAAAAAGGAGTGTTCATACACGCGTCTCCCCACATCATTACAAACCTGAATATTTTATCCAGTCCAAGATACTGATCAATCAAGCTCTCCAAAAACACAGAGATTATCGCTAACATGAGAGCAGGTACAAGAAGATAATTTACTTTTCTGTTCGGGTTTTTTAAGGGGAAGGCTCTGACGTTTACTTGCATGAACAAAGCCATCAGGAATGCTGTTGTGACACAGCGCGCGACAAACTTTGGAGCATCCCAGCCAATGTATGATGGGTCACCTCCCATGTCTCTTCTAGCGTTTGCGGTAGCCGCCCAAACACAAGCGATGGCTGCTTTTATCAACCAGCAGGTGAAGCCTACTGCACCCATACAACAAACCTATGGGAGAAGATTAAATTCATTGAAGGTTAAAACGAGCACGATAAAAGTTAGCCGTAGGCTCTATTTCCCTCACTATCTCGAGTCCGGTTTTTGTCCCTTCTTGAGAAGGGCAGCAGGATGGCACAGAGGTAGGAGCGCTCGCCTCCCACCAATGTGGCCTGGGTTCGACTATATTCCGACTCGGTGCCATATGTGTTTTGAGTTTGTTGTTGGTTCTTGCCTTGCTCTGAGGGTTTTTCTCCGGGTTGCCCGGTTTTCCTCCCTCCAAAAACCAACACTCCAAATTCCAATTCGGCCAGGATAGAGGACCCGCATAATGCGGCGTCCTCTCTAAATATTGTAATTTAATTGAGACTAAGTTACGGATAAAAGTTGGAAGAGAGCGTCTTCAACTCCCATCGTGCCGTGACAAAGTACAAAAGGGAAAGTCTCGATTTGACGCAGCGGGCGATCAAATAATTCCCTTCTCCTGGTGGAATTGTGTTCTACAATTATGGACAAAAGTCTTGAGACAAATTTGCACTTTTGGCGCTTTTGCACACACGCTAGACGTGGATGCAACCTCACCTGCCTAACCTCTCCCCCCACCCCACATACAATGTTGAAAACTACTACCTGGAATTTCTCCCGATTTTCAACATTGTATTGGGTGGCGGGGAGGGGAGGCAACAACGCGTTTTTAAAAGGATAGCAGCGCTTTTTTCAAACTTCAGTCGTAAAATACAGATAGTTCGTTACATTACCTAAGTGTCCCAAGGATGTTTGTCCACGACTGTAGTTCCTCACATGAAATAGCATAAAGTACCAAGAGATGATGAAGAGTAAGAGAGTTATTGCCACAGTATATGTAACCCTTATTTCATAAGCAATCCCTCTCTAGTTATCTAAAGTACTTCTTGTTACGGAAATCCCAGGGGGATCTAAAAATACTAGAATAACCTGATAACAAACCTAGTGTGAAGCAGGCTTTGCTCATGCACGGGGACAGCCAAGGGCCTTTACACACATTCGCACCTTAAACGAACACCCGCGCAAAAGGTTATTCCGTGGACGAAAGGCGTATACCATGTCTAAAAATAACGTGAGAGGGATCACCGTTGAGAGAAAGGCCTATATGGGGAATTAGCTCTCTAAAGCAGTTTTATGAGAAGTATCAAGTCCCAGGCAACACGTATGCATACCAAAATGTCCAAAATGGATGTCCCATTCAGTTCGTTTTATGTCCTTCTTCTTTTACGTTTATCAGACTCAGCACTAACCATGATTTTAACTCCATGTGATTCCTTCTTTCCTCCTCCATCCAAGTCATTACTGCACAGAAGACACGTTCCCAAAACAACGATGGTCGCATTGACGATTATAGCAGAGACATTGACCCATGGTTTGAGGTGAAACTGGTGCACATAATATAGTCCACAGAGCACTGGGGCAATAAGACAGGAAAAACCAAGGACATATCCTACGTTTCTTATCAGTCGCTCTCGTGGGGTCAAGTTTCTTCCGGTAGGCCCTTCGATATTGCCTGCTTCTTCGATTTCGTTGTTGTTGTTGTTGTGTTCAGTTTCAATAACGTCCACTGAGTGCTCAAGAAAAAGCAACGAACACAACAAGCGGTAATCTATGATTAGTGCGGTGTACAAATCAGTAAAAGCATTAAACCAGCCATCAACTTCTTTGCCTATTCCGCTCAATCGAACATCGCTGTTTACGTTCACCTGCGAGTCGACCCACTCGATTAAGTTGAAGAAGGACAGTGTTCTAAAATAAAACTGGGCATTTTCTTTGTACCCCTGACAAGTAATCGTATTCCGTAGGTAGAGATAAATAATTACTTGAATAATCTTTTGAGCGAGGAATATTGATTTGTCCACTAGTACGTATATCCAAATTGTCTTTGTTAACGGTCGACCTGCCGACCCGTCCGAATTCCTGGAAGCCGCACTTGCGACAAGAAGAACAATCTCGATGGCGACAAGAGGTAATGTAATTAATGTAACTACGAGTCCCATTGAAGGCTGTTGTCGACCCAAAGTTGGTACATCTGCCCAATCTCCGGATGGCACTGTGAAGAAAAGCGCGGCGCCAAATACAGCGAAGACAATTCCAATAAGAAATATTGTGAAAATGCGGTAAGTCAGCTTGACCTGAAGTTCGTCTGCATTGGTGAGGACATTTACAAAGGTTATCAGTGCTCCTACAAGAAAAAAGAAAAGCGTACCTTGAGAAGAGGGCAGTTTGGCGCATTGCTCGAAACAAACGCCGAGGATACCCAGGCAAAACATGATCAAGTAGAATAGTCCAGTGCCAGACGCGGCGATGATTTGAGACGCATAAACCGTGGTATTCAGATCATGCACGGTGACATTTTTACCACAGAAGTTGGAAGGAAAGTCTGACTGACTCAGGAGAGCATTGCCAAGCGTTGTATTCATATTGTGCTTGACTGCCTAGTTTCCAAACGGTTGAAATCGTTATTCGAACGGAGATAGCTTGAGAGCTTGTGGTACTTCCGGGGCCGGAATTGCCAAGATTAATTTTCTTTCTAAGAATTCATCTAAGATCAAGAGAAGTTTTCTTTCCCAGAAACAGATTGAGGACCTTGAAACTGAATGGAGTCCTGAGTCGCTACCTGAAATATACAGAACACTAGAGCAACAGATTGAAAGCCAGTGGGCATGTGCTAAAACCCAGACGGTGGAGTCTGGACGATAGACGATAGACGATGGACGATGGACGATGGACGATGGACGATGGACGATGGACGATGGACGATATCTCTGACATTCATTTATTTGTCATTTAAATTGTCACACAATCTTGTCACGCGATGTTAAACTATTGAACAACGAAAATTCGTGCCCTCCCCCCTACCCTCCCCCAAGCAAAAATACAATTTATTTGGACTGGACAAATTATCACGAAGTTCTGATCGCGGATTTTTCGTCACGCAATGTCACGCATTCATTTATTTCTCTCAGCCAAAGTACATATACATGTATAAATTTTCCACACAATCTTTTGCTTTTGTCACGCGATGTCACCATGGAGTTTTGAAATATTGAACAGCAAAAATTCATGCCCTCCCCCTTCCCCAGCAAAAATCTAACTCTTAAGGAATGGACAAATTATCACGAACTTCTGATCGCGGAGTTTTCGTCACGCAATGTCACACATTCATTTATTTCTCTCGGATAAAGTACATGTATAATGATAACAATGGGGTGACAGGCCTACACAACTCCTATCCACGTGTAATAGCCGCTTTGAGAGTTTTGCTCGAACTAGTATATCTTTGAGGATCTGCCCCTTTTGTATGGTACGATAGGGGGATCTTTGAATATTTCGCTAAGCAATAATCCTGTTTTTAGGAGGACATTTCACCAGAGTAGAGCCGTTAGAGAGGTCATAAGTCTGCGTGGTTTCTGCTGTTATCCGCGTGTAATTTGTAGCGTTTGACACCTCTGTTTTTTGCCACGTGCTAGTTTTCTTGGCTCATTTGTACTGCAAGATATGTTTTAAGCTCTCTAAAGATTAGCTCTGCAGGAACAAAGATTGAAAGAGGGGGGCGTAAGGGGGGTCCGAAAACCGCAAAACCGCGTAAAAAAACGTAAAAACCGCAATACCGCATGGAAATTTACCAAAATACCGAAACCGTAGTTACAAATGTGCTGCGGTGCCGCCATCATTACTTCTAGTTCGCCATCCCATTAGAAATACGACCTTATTTAGTTTGATAAAAGTGTAGGTTAATATTAATAAACGTATGATCTCGCACTCATAAAATAATACTGTAATATTATAGCTGATCTTATCATGCACTCTGACGAGTATCGACGACTTCCATGACTTCGTAAAAGATCAATAATTGACACACGTCCGTGGGACTGACTTTGTTATGCTGCTGTGGAACTAATATAAGTGCGCTCGCGCCCGCACGAATACTGCTGAGTTACCCAATTGAAAAACATCGATGTTTACGACTTCAGCACTGGAAACCACTCGAATGTTACACAACGAGAACTTTCCGCGATTTTTTTTGGGTGCAAATTCGTCAAGATGATAGTTTTCAACCTCAAATATCCCGAATACGAGCTCGGAACACCCATTTTATGTCGCAATTCGACTGAATCAACCTTAAATTTTATTTAAAATCTTTCCAAGAAGAATTTTGAATAACCCGAAGACAACGTAGTCAACCACATGAAGTGTTCAGTAAAGCAAACGATTGTTGAAGCGTTATAACTCTCCCGAAGCGAGTTCTTGCTCCCAGAAGAAACGTCGCCGAGCTTCCAATCTCTGCTTTAAGTAACATCGTCTCTTCCCGACCATCCTCATAACCACTTCTTCTTGCTCGGCAGACATTTTTCCGCTGTTACGTATATGGTTTGTCTTACCACATTTGGAGTAAACATGTGCGTTCTAGTTCTATGTAGCTTACATGAAGTACGCATTAAACGAGTTGAGTTGCATTGCAAATGGCGTCTTGTCGTGCCATCCGTAACAGGGTGTCAGAAGTGTTTTGTTGATCTTATGGCGAGCTGCAGCGCTCAAGATTACGTCTTCTGGTTGATATTCAGTCAAAGCAGTTACTGAAGCGAAACGAAGCGACAATTCCTTGATTTACGGTACGTACAGCGAATTACAACATCGACCACGTGCGTTGAAACCCAGCGAAACGATGTCAGACACCGAACAAGATCCTCCACCACCAGCTCCACCGCAAGCTCCACAGCCTACTCCGCCGCCTTAAGTCCTCAGTTTTCCTTCAAATTTTCCAGTACCAAGCGCTATGGTTTGTCGTGGAGGTATCACGAGCAACTGGGAATTTTTTAAGCAACAATGGCAAGATTATGAGGTAGCAACGGGTTTGGATCAGAAGAGTCAATCGATCCGATTAGCAACCTTCCGTTCTGTTATGGGAAAGGAGTGTCTGCAAATTTTCCTGAATCTGAATTTTGGCACCGAAGTACTGACGATAACTTCAGCATTGAAGGCGCTGGAAAACTATTTCCTACCAAAGAGAAATGTCGTCTATGAGAGGTATGTCTTTAACTCTTGCATTCAAGTACCCGAAGAAACTGTTGATTGCTATGTCAATAGATTAAGAAAACTCGCAGCATCGTGTCAGTTTGGAGCACTTGCAGAAGAAATGATACGTGACAGGCTAGTTATTGGAATACAAGATAAGGGTACAAAAGCTAGATTGCTCAGAGAGAAAGATTTGTCTTTGGATAAAGCTCTTGACATGTGTAAATCAAGTGAAATAACGAATAAGCAGCTAAAGTCGATTCAAAAGGATGAGAAACAAAACAATGAGGAACTGAACTTAGTTCATGTGAAGCGTAAACCGATGCAAGGCAAGATGCCTTCTCATCCGAAGAAACCACCAAATCCAAAGAAACCTGACAAAAAATGGAAATGTAAATATTGTGGCCAACAAGAGAAGCATGCCAAGCAGACAGAATGTCCAGCTTATGGCCAACAATGTCGCAATTGTAAAAGAATGAACCACTTCGCCAAAGTGTGTCAGGCAGGCAAAGAGAAGGTTCATGTCGCTGAAGTGGCAGAAGGTTACGAGTCTGAGGAATCATTATTGAAGATAGAAGAAATTACTGCAATTAATGGTAGTGGTAAACAGTTGACATCCAGTATTACCTTTGTGATAGAAGAGCAGTACAAAGAGCAACTAGTATGTCAGTTGGACACTGGTGCAACTTGTAATGTGATCAGTCACAGAAATTTAGTTCAGCTGTTGCAGAATGGTGATCCCCCCTTGTCTAAGTCCAATGCCCAGCTAAAGCTATTTGATGGTAGCTTGATGAAGCCTGTAGGTGAGACCACACTCACAGCAGAGAGAAGGGGCAAGCGTCTGGACCTGAGATTCCAAGTTGTTGAGAGTTCTAACAAACCCCTCTTATCGGCTGAGGCTTGTGAGCAGTTGGGACTTCTCAAAGTGGATATAGATCCTGAAGAGTCCATTCATGTCCTGAAAAGCAGTAGTAACCTGACCAGAGATCAGATTCTTGTTCAGTACAAAGATGTTTTTGAAGGGTTAGGCCATATTGGTGATACAACCATTATCACAGACCCCAGCGTAAAACCAGTGCAGCATTCTCTGCGCCGAGTGCCAGTTCCCCTGCGTGATAAGGTCAAGGCCAAACTTGATGATCTGGAAAGGAAAGGAATCGTGGAGAAAGTCACAGTACCGACCGACTGGATTAGCAGTATGGTGGTTGTCGCAACACCAAATAAGATTAGGATTTGTTTGGATCCTAAAGATCTTAACAAGGCAGTCATCCGTCCAAAGTACCAAATGCCTACTCTAGATGAGTTGTTGCCCAAGCTTAGCAATGCCAAAGTGTTTAGTACCTTAGATGCTAAAGATGGGTTTTACCAGGTTGGATTAGATGAGAGCAGCAGTCTCAAGACAACATTCTGGACTCCCTTTGGACGTTACAAGTATTTGAGGCTACCCTTTGGTATCAACCTGGCTCCAGAAGAGTTTGAATGCAAATTGCATGAGAAGCTTGATAGTCTTCCCGGTGTAGAAGTGATAAGAGATGACATATTGGTCATGGGCTATGGAGAGAATGATGAAGAAGCAAATCGAAATCATGATGAGAACTTGATTCGTCTGCTAGAGCAAGCTCGAAAAGCCAATCTGCGTCTAAACAGCAGCAAGTTGAACCTCAAGAAGTCTGAAGTCAGATTCATGGGACACTTGATCACCAAAGATGGGTTACAGCCAGATCCTGAGAAAGTGAAGGCAGTTCAGGAAATGCCGAGGCCTACATCCAAGAAGGAACTCCTGAGTCTCTTAGGATTCGTTAATTACTTGGCAAAGTTTCTCCCTAGGTTATCAGAGGTCGCCCAGCCACTGAGAGAGATGACAGCAAAGGATGCAAAGTTCATCTGGTCCCAGCATCATGAGACAGCATTCCAGGAAGTGCGAGAGCTTGTAGTCAAACACCCTGTGCTCAAGTATTATGACCTTCAAGAAGAAGTCACAGTGCAATGTGATGCGAGTGAATACGGGTTAGGAGCAGCTTTATTACAAAACGGCCAGCCAGTTGCTTTTGCTTCACGGTCCCTATCACAGACTGAGAGGCAATACGCTCAAATCGAGAAAGAGTGTTTAGCGATTGTCTTCTCCTGCGAAAGGTTCAGTCAATACCTCGCCGGTCGTAAAAAGATAACGGTTGAGTCAGATCACAAACCCTTACAGTCCATTTTCCAGAAGTCAATCCTCTCTGCTCCATGTCGACTACAAAGAATGATGTTGAGGCTACAGCGCTTTAACCTAGAGGTTAAGTACAAGCCAGGTGCACGGATGTATGTTGCCGATCACTTGTCTCGAGCCTCGCTTGCTGTCAAGAAGGAGATGACAGACAACCTTCAAGTTTTCGCTCTTGAACTTGAAACACTTACTCCCTTTGATTCCATCAAAGTGGCTCCAGAAAGGTTAACTCAGCTGCAGAAGTGCACAGCACAAGACCTCGTCTTAGAGAGCCTGAAGACCACTGTTCTAACAGGATGGCCTGAGAGAAGAGAGCAATGCCCAGTACAAGTTCGTGACTACTGGAACTACAGAGAAGAGATTTCACTCCACAATGGTATTCTATTTAAGAGTCAGAGAGTGATTGTCCCCAAAGCCATGAGGCCAGAGATGCTCTCAAGAATTCATTCAAGCCATCAAGGAGTCGCATCATGTCTAAGAAAGGCCAAAGACATCGTGTTCTGGCCTGGAATGAATTCAGAAGTCAAAGCCCTGGTTGAGAGATGTGCTGTCTGTGCCGAGTTTCAGGCTAGGAATGCTAGTCAGCCAATGCAGTCTCATCAACTTCCAGACAGACCTTGGAGTAAAGTGGCTACAGATTTGTTCACTGTTAGTGGAAAGAATTACCTCACAGTCGTTGACTATTACTCAGATTTTGTAGAAGTTAGTGAACTTGAAGATACCACCTCACGTGCAGTTATACAAGTACTCAAAGAACAATTGAGTAGACATGGAATCCCGGACACTGTTGTCTCAGACAACGGATCACAGTACAGCAGTCAAGAATTTCACGAGTTCTCACTCAGCTGGGAATTTAACCATGTGACATCATCACCACACTACCCAAAGTCAAATGGGAAAGCAGAGTCTTCAGTGAAGACAGTTAAACTGCTATTTAAGAAAGCGGACCGAGATGGGAAAGATCCATGGCTATCGCTACTAGACTACAGGAACACACCTACTGAAGATATAGGTGACAGCCCCGCCCAGAGGCTTATGTCGCGCCGAACACGAACTCTCTTACCAACAGCGTCAAGCCTTCTCCGTCCCAAAGTAAGCGCACATTCTACAGAGAAATTAGAGCGGAAAAGGCAAAAGGCGAAGTTCTACCATGACCGTCATGTGAAGCAGTTACCTGAATTAGAGATTGGACAAGAAGTCAGAAGTGCACCCCTGCGAAAGAACCAAACGTGGAAACCAGCTACTTGTGTCGAGAAACTGTCAGACAGGTCATATGTAGTCCAAGCAGGCAGTGAGACCCTCCGAAGAAACAGGCAGTTTCTGAGACCTGCAACAGAATCCTCGACACCAGATAAGCAAAGCACCAAGGTTAGCTCACATGAGTCAGGAGTAAATCACAAGGAGATACCTAGAGTACCTGAGTTACCTGCTATACCTACTAGGCCTGACAAAGATTCCTTGAATGAAACTGTTGCTGAAGAGACTAATGTTCCATTGTTAGCACCTCAGAAGACAAGAACCCGGACTGTTCGTCCCCCTTCAAGATTTAAAGATTTTGACATGAAGCGTTAAGCAAAGGCTAGACTTTGAACACTTTAAGTTTGTTTTAGCAAGCTCGGATAAACTGATTTAGTTTGACATAGAACACGTTCAGAAACAAAGTGGATTTGTGTAAGTTTGTTTTAGGCTAGTTTTTGCCAGATATTTGTTTATTAGTTTCTCTTTTTTTAAAGAAAGGGAGATGTTACGTATATGGTTTGTCTTACCATATTTGGAGTAAACATGTGCGTTCTAGTTCTATGTAGCTTACATGAAGTACGCATTAAACGAGTTGAGTTGCATTGCAAATGGCGTCTTGTCGTGCCATCCGTAACACCCGCACGAGGCCACGGCAAATACTGTAGGAAATCTGAGCGAAAGATTCCCAGCCCGAAAAGTCAACGAGTCGACGTATCATTGGATAAAATGGTCACTCATACCAATTATTAACTGGAAAAAGCGGAAATTACAAACAGCAAAGCTTGCTTGCACAGCAATGGTCCCGTGCAAAACATAAACAAGAGATCAAAAGTCATCGGAAGCGTCAGGATCCGAGTAATAACTGTTATAACTTGTTATAATCTAGTCACGTGCGGAGTCATGTTATCGGTAATAGGATATCCATGTTGTGTAATGTAGGATTTCAATTCATTCTTCTTCGTGATTATTAAAGCATGTAGATCTACAATTCGCTTCACCTTGATTTATTACATAACTGGAAAGCGCAGACGGCTGCAATCTCTTTTTTTACCGATTACCGCGATCCAAAATTTATGAAAACCGCAAACCGCTTAGTCTTATAAAACCGCAATACCGCAGGTTAAAATAACGATTTCCGTAAAACCGCACCAAAAATAACGCAAAACCGCATCACCGCAAACCCTTACGCCCCCCTCTTGAAATATTCCGTGAGCATGTTGGTTACTTCATACTTGCATTTTGTATTATTACGCCGGGCCCGGCTGTTTGATTTACTATTGCAAGTTATGCTGCTTGTTAACACGGGTGTCATATTTATCTTTGTCCGGCTTCGCCAGAAATAGCTGTAGCTTTCCTTGTTGAAAGCTATGAGTATGTCTTAGAGAAATGAGAGAAATAAATGTCCGAGAGAAATAAATGTCTGAGAGAAATAAATGTCAGAGATATTGTCCATCGTCCATCGTCCATCGTCCATCGTCCATCGTCCATCGTCCATCGTCCATCGTCCATCGTCCATCGTCCATCGTCCATCGTCCATCGTCCATCGTCCATCGTCCATCGTCCATCGTCCATCGTCCATCGTCCATCGTCCATCGTCCATCGTCCATCGTCCATCGTCCATCGTCCATCGTCCATCGTCCATCGTCCATCGTCCATCGTCCATCGTCCATCGTCCATCGTCCATCGTCCATCGTCCATCGTCCATCGTCCATCGTCCATCGTCCATCGTCCATCGTCTATCGTCTATCGTCCAGAATCCACCGTCTGGGTTTTAGTACATGCCAAGCCAGTGCATGCCTTTTTCAGTTAATTAGTACTCAACGTCTGCCATCTTTAGGTAAGACATGATTCACCTGCAGCCAACCGCAGCGCATGCAAATGTTCAGAGCGGTTATGACGTAACAAAAGGCGTGTGCAGGATGTAAGGATCACTGACCCTCGTAATAATCGTAACATAAACAATAGTGTGTAGATTGCACACAAACTGTGTATCAAGGGACCTTATTATATTATTCTTATGTCGCTAAATCTTCAATCGTACCTCAAATTCTCAGTCAAGCTGCTTCCTATCCCGTTTGGGGGCCACTGGTCACCGTTATAAGACGTGAAAAGAACTAAAATGATAAAAGAACTATGTTGCAACGAGCCTGTCAGCAAGCTCTCTTGCCAGTTCTTAAAGTAGGTGGCGGAGAGACTAGCCCTACACTTAGTTCTGCCAGGAGAGCTTGCTTGAAGAATACACTCTTTTTTTTATGAAAGAACGTCTAATTTTGTGGAACTGAGGCTTAACGTTCTTATATATTTTTGGCGATTTGAGGCTGAAAACGTTCTTTAGATGTTCTTAAATTTACATGGTATACATGGTCAACTACCTTGATAGACTTTGTATCGCCTGATGACTTTGATGGTGCTAGTTATTACAATTCGAAATGTGTGTCATGCAATAAGAAAACCATTGTTAATGTTATACAAAACATGCCCTCAAGCATTTGGGTTAATTTAATATCTTTTGTTGCCTTTTTTATGCTTGTCTTTTAATAATATACCGATTAGCAAAACAAAAAAAGTTCTTAATCGACTCTCAGCCTGAGGAATTCTTAATACGTTCTTAAAATTTTGGTCAATCTCTGCCTGAACGCTCTTATAAATAAACGGCACGAAATGCATGCAGAAGCGATGACGTTTAAAAATTGTTCCTAGAAGATTGGAACGTGAGCAGACAAACTGATTCTTAAACTTTTGGGTTAGAAATTTTAGGGGTTTACATTTAGGGTAGTCCATTGGTGGTTCATTCAAGTAGTTCATGTACCAGGTCCATCTTGTTAGTCCATGTGCTAGGGGTTAGCGAAATGTACCAACCCAAATAAAAAGCACTCCGCTGAAAAGTTCCTCTCTCTGAAATCAACACCTTATTTATTCCTCACCTCCAGGATTTCGCGCGGCCATTTTTTTTCTCGCGGTTTTCTTTCGCGTCACGTACGACGGACTAAGCAAAAGAGGGACTTTTTCGTAGTGTAAAACCAAAATAACTACCCTGGCCAATCACTGAAAGGACGCAGGCAATCTAGTAAACCACTAGATTCGAAGTAAAAACACGAAGCTGACGCGAAGCGCGAGAACTTTTACGGGAGAGTTAGGATTGGTTTTTGTCAGTTACTTCTGATTAGATGACAGAGGCGGTGGAGCGAGTGTTTCTTTTCCACCACTTAGCTTAATAAGGCAAAACCAAAGCAAACATATATGGCGAACGCAAACTAACTTTCCACGCTCAAGTGAAAACCGCTCGGTACGTCTCACCCGTATAATTCATCTGGGTATCAAAGACGAGATGCATCAAAGAGACGAACTTGTCCGAACTGTGAAACCTCTTAGTCAAAATCGACAATCAAGCGACTAAGAGTCTTTCTCACATTGTACCCAATCAATGGAACTCCGTTAATCTTTGCTACCGACGGGTCACAATTATCTGGCCGGGCTGGCAGTAAAGGAATCCTCCATAAGGAAAGGGCTGACAGACCTTTTGTTCGAGCCAGAATAAGGTGTCCGTAGTAAATGGGGTGACCGAATTAACGGGGCGGGCTTGCGCTCATTATATGTTGAGGGATAGGTGTTTGTGGCACTCACCGGGAATTCCCCCTTTCTTGCGGGAATACCCATCGTTTCTACCGAAGCCTCCCCACTCTTCAATTACTGCGCCTTTCAATAACATGCGGACTCTAAAATTCGAAGCTCAACCGACAAATGCGTTTTTCGCTACCGTCAAATCAAATATTCGGCGGCTCCTCCCAGCTTCCGACTACTGCCGAGCGTGAGGTAATCAAATCGTTGAGTACAGTTCACACAACGAAACAGTGTTCGGCAGTAGTCGGAAGCTGGGAAGAGCCGCCGAACATTTGATTGACGGTAGCGAAAAACGCATTACATTTGTCGGTTGAGCTTTGAATTTTAGAGTCCGCATGTTACTGAAAGGCGCAGTAAGCTAACAAAAGTAAATTAGGGCCCCGGGCGCTAAATAGAATCGATTACTGGATATGTCTATTTTCCTAGTATGGAGCGCTGGCCGGGGACATTGTGTTGGGTTCTTGGCCTGGGCAAGACACTTTTTTCTCAGATCAGAGTGCCTCTCTCCATTCAACCTCGTTCCCAGGGCCAAGCCAGGGAAAAGTCCCTGGGAACGAGGTTGCCTCTCCATTCAGCTGTATAAATGGATATCGTTGATATTCCAACGATGGACCGGCATCCCATCCAAGGGGGAGTGAAAAAACGCCTAATCGCTCCAGAAACCGGGATAAGCTCCGGGGGTACTCCCTTATATGGACTATAGGGGTATGTGCGACAGGATCAGATTGCTTGTTTCTTGATCATGAGGTTCTCGATCTCTAAATAGGATATCATTTTTCCACCTTTTTAATAAGTTGGCATTGTGTTCCCAGTGTGATCGTTAATTGTATAAGCTTAACCCGGCAGCTAAAATTGCAGTGCGTAAATGCCCGGCTAAACAGAAAATAACTTTTATCCTTGATCCTTAACTTCCAATGTTACAGAAAGGAAATGTCATAAAGTTGACCTGTTCACGACATTCTTAGTTTTTGGTTTCCCTTGACTTGAGTTTTATTCTTCGGGTTTGGGCCTTAAATAGGGTATCAATTTTCTTTTGCTTTGTCCTTAAATACGGTCAGGGTTGAAGACCCTTTGCGGCACACACCTATCTGAAATTTATGAGAGTTCCCTGCGCCCACCCCCCCCCCCCGTCCCCCGCCTCCCTGGGTTAACCTCCGCCTGTGCGCGAGCGGTTGCGTTTCGCGCTCTAACTTATTCGCCGACGCAGACTATTTTCTATTCTCCCACTAAAAATTGGCCCAGTGAATATACTATAAAACTCTCTCATTCTAAACCTAACTGGGCGTTTTCGTTTAAAAACATACATCTGTAGTTGCATATCTCGTGAGATCGTGAGTTACCCTTGGCAATAATAAGTCTCTTATGAATGGATTCTTGACAAGGTCCGTTTGTTTCCGAGCGCCGACAAATTCAACCAATCACAGGGGCCTCTTACCGTCACATGATCAACTTGTGAAAACTACAGTATAATCCATTTCATGTTTGCCTGTTTCAAGCGCTTGTCTTGTTAAACTGCGGTTTCGTTCTCTCTTTATTCACTTCAATCATGGACTGGCTTTAGCAGGGGATTAATGTGCATTTCTTTAAGTCCATGCCTTCCACTAGAAAACCGTGTGGCGGTCGAAGGAGACGCGGTTGGGTTTTGTGTTTGTTCGCAAGCCTTCTTGTAAACTTGTCTGATGAAACTCCATTCGACTGTTCGCGGAATTCTACAATTTCGACCAGCGCGAAAGAATCTTTCTTCGATTACAAGACTTCTGTTGTAGAGAACGGTAAGTAGAGTCACTGACTTGTTTTCAATGATTGTTAAAACTTGTAAGGATTCATCAGTGCTTTGTACAAGAGCACTGATATCTTCTCGCACATTCATCATGTCACATGTCTGTTGTGAGCTTGATTTTACTAGTAAATGGACAATATTTCATACTAAACTGATTGAAAGTTCCAAAATGTTGTTAAGCCTTGAAGCAATTACATTGCTTACTTGTTTTTTGTTTGCTATGCGTTGACGCCATAGTACATGTATGAGCTACTAACTGTGTTGTCAAATCACTTAAGTCGACTTTCTTTATTTTGTTGTTTGCGCGACTAAAATAAAGCAAACCAATAGCGTTTTCACAAGTGTGGTTTTGAATCCTAATCACTTGGGAAAGAATTCTCCAGTGTAATAACAGATGCCATGGTTGATCAGTTATTGAATATGAATGGAAGTTACAAATTTTCACATGTTCCTGTGCGTAAGTTGAAAAATGTAATTGATTTGACGCTCATTTTAGTCAAAACTCAGTGTAAACTCATGCTTGAGTTTTCGCTGGTTTAATTGACTCCACCTTGCGCTAATGCATGTCTAGCTGATTATAAATGTAAGGGCAGGGGAATGGCCAAGTTGAAACCAGTACACTGTGCTTGTGCTACACAGCATGTATATAGATTAAACGTACTATACAAATCACATACATGTGCTTTAAGGCCTGGACACTGGATGTAACACTGGGTGCAATTTATCTATACATACATGTACAGTAGATGTAAGTTGCACCTACCATGTGTCCACCACTGAAACTTGCACAATAGTGTCTGTAACAATTCTGAAGAAGGATGGTGAAAGCAAGACATGTTCATGTTGTAGTTTTGCTGCTTGCAGTGTTGTGCATTTGTCTGGGTCTTCAGAATGTAAATTTTCTGTTTTTTTTGTCCATCGGGCAGACACAGTATGTGTGTTCTTGTACGAAATGGATACAATGGAATCCCGATTTCTCAAACCCTTATTTTTTTGAACTTCCTGATAACTCAAACCAAAAGTTGTTCTCTCTCCTCAGTCAAACACTGTAGTTCTACCCCCTATTTCTCAAACTCTCTGATTTTTCAAACAATTTTTGTTTCCCTTGGAGGTTCGAAAAATTGGGATCTCACTGTAATATCTAAATAGCTGACTTGGTAGTTAGAAACAACCTCCTGCAATACATATCAAATTCAAAATCCTGATGGAGGAAAAAAAGACAGTTTTCAGAGCTTGAACACCAATAAATATTTTGAAGCATGATCTAAATAGACAAACTCAAACCACCAGACTGTGTGGAACTTGTGTTTACTAAGTTGCCAGATGGGATTGTTTTCAGACTTGGTCTTGGAGACAAACTGTCTCTAAGCGTGCGTTCCTTTGGGGTGATCTGGATCCGGATGAGTGATCCAAGATCACTTGGATCATGGTGCATCAAAGAAACTGATGAATCCACTCTGGTCATGGATTCACCGGTTCCTTTGATACACCATGATCTGAGTGATGTTGGATCACTGATCCTGATCATCCCAAAGGAACGCACCCTAATTCATTTGGGAAACACCAGTTGTTAACAGGTGTGTTTAATATAGGAAATGGCGAAATGATGAAATGACACTACTGTTAGCTTACAGTAAATAGCACTCCTGTTAGCCTAAATGGCACTCTGGTTAACCTGAATAGCACTCTGGTCAGCCTAAATAGCACTCCAGTTAGCCTAAATTAAAATAGCCCTCATGTTATCCTAATTATCACTGACTTGACAGTGGCACTAATTTATTGTAAAGGTTCAGACACCCATATCCCACATTGTCTGTTACAGTGTATCTCACTTACATGTGCATTTAGTAGTGCCAGTTGGTCATTTTGCTATTTTGTGTTTTAAACATGCTGGTAGTTAACAGCATTATTTTGGCATGGATAATTGCTTAGTATCATGACATACACATGTCATCATCTTCTCCTTGCACCATGCTAGTGTGTTTGTAATTGGAGTGCTTCTGCTGTTATTTTTGTTTGTGTGATATTAATGATAATTTTAAGGGAGTGGGGAGAAACACTCAGCATAAAGTTTAGGAGAGGACTCTTACATGTACATGTAAATAAAAGGACAGTACAACTACAGCATACATAATTTACATGTATACATAAGAAGATTTTGAAAAACACTCTGTTAATGAAAAGCCTCCGAAACAATTAACATGTGCATGTATAGTAAACTAAAATGAAAACTACAGTAATTTTAATTTGTTGTTATGAGAAAGAAAAAGATTTAGAAACTGAACCGTGGAGAGACTCTTCTAATTTTGTTGCATGCAAACAGTGCATGAATGAAGGTTTCCCAAAAATGTCATGTTTACCATCATTACTGAATATACATTGTAAACACTTCATTTTGTACTTAACCAGTCACAATGTAACACAGGCTAGAGAGGCATATACAGGCATGTACAGATCTGTAAATTCTAATTCTATGCTTTTATAAATATTCACTGCATATATGATATGTATTTCTGTTTGAAATCCGAAGTGCGAGAGTGCAGTTTCCTTTTAAAAGAAGCCATTTAAAATCAAAGGAGCTTTCTGTGCTATAATTATGTAATTAATCCAGTATCAGTTAAAAAGTGATAATTTTTAGTGCAAGAGTGCAGTTTCCTTAACAAGTAAAGCCATCTGAAATCAAATGAGCTTTCTGTGCTATAATTGAATGGCTTAGTGCAAGACTGACGTAAGTGACTTTTTCGGGTGAAAAATGATTTTTTTTGTTCAAAAGTGCCCAAATTTTTGCATGTGGTCTCCAATGTAATAGGAAAACATTGCCCTGTGTTTGTATTCCTTGTTTTTTTCGCCTGATGTACAAAACAAAGTGGAAAGTTTACTCGCTCAAAGACGGGATCTGGAAATGAATTTCTTCAACTACGTTGTGACGTAAGCTTGCATTTGCATTATTTTGGCGTGCAAGAAAACATCAAGCTTTCGATCAGACAAGTTGAAACCTCACCTGTTGCATGAAGTCCACTTATTTGACACATATTTGCGCCCGCCTGGCGGTGAAAGGACTTCATTAAGTCCGGAAACCTGTAAGTCCCTAGCATATCTCAAAGAAGCGAGATGTGTTCCTGTTCCAAGATTGCTAAGCGATCGAAGGCACACTGAAGCCAGGCGAGGAGTTTGAAAGCACTTCTCATGCAAAAAAACGAGTCGATGGCGAGAAGTGGCCCATTTCCCAAATGTTGCTGTGCAGAACGTTTGGAAATAAAGAAGTGCTTTTAGACTCTTAACAAATCTGTTTAGTCAGCCCGTAGGCCTTGCTGTGTTGAAGTTGCTCAGGGATATCCCATAGTAATCTTTAATGCATCTCGATAGGTCTTGTCAGTTGATCTCAGTCGGCAATGGAAAACATCACAAACTTACATTTCGCTCATCCAATGGAATATTAATTGAAACAGAATCGACGGAAAAGATATTTTTTCACTGAGAAAAGTAATGTATTACCTCATTTAGACAAAAATAGCCCTAAGCCCCAATTCTTTCCAGGAATAAATGGCCAATGTTTTCATGTAAGAGAAATGATTGATCCAAAGTCGCGATTGTTGACCATTGTTGTGTTACAGTGTGACAGTTGACCTTTCGGGAACTGGGGCAAACAAATGCCAATCATATTATGGACTAGCGGCTTTCGATTGCTTGCCTTTATTATCAAGGAATCCCAATGGAATGATTCGTTTGTGAGGTTAGAAGATGGCGAGAGAAAGAGACAACAGTGTAAGTCTTTTTTCTTTAAATATGCCATTCGTTTTGCTATATATTTTCCGTTTGTTTTCGGTTTTCCTGCTTAGATTCAGTTCAGTGTTTTCACAAATGTAGAGGGTATTTAATTGTTGCAGAGATGGAGCAATTTCAGATTGACTCAGCCGTTCAAGTACTGTAATTCGGAAAAATCGTCTTTCTTCGAATGTCAAGCGTTAATTCCTTGTGGCAACATTTCACGAAATATGTTTTATAAGGTATTTTTTGTTCCTCACGCAGTCAAAGTAATGGCAAGCTGTGCTATTATAGCTCATTGAATTTCAAAACGTTTTACATCGCAGTAGCACCTATGAAATGTCATATTTCGCTAGTGATTTTCACTTTTTTTTTTGAAAGAATGCAAACCGAACTCTTTTTTGTTCTAAAAGAGTTTCGTGTTTTCACTGATTGCAAAACGTTTCATGAAATATGTTTTATAAGGTATTTGTTGTTCGTCACGCATTCAAAGTAATGGCAAGCTGCGCTGTTATAGCACATTGCATTTCAAAACGTTTTACATCATCACAGTAGCACCTATGAAATGTCGCATTTCGCTAGTGATTTTCACTTTTTTTTTTGAAAGAATGCAAACCGAACTCGTTTTTATTGTAAACGAGTTTCATGTTTTCACTGATTGCAAAACGTTTCACTCTCAGAAGATAGGTAACCACCGCTAATAGACACTGGTCGTTGACTTTATGTAGATTCAGGATCATGCTGTGTTTATGAAATGAAACGTTTTCTGATTTCAGATTTTCTATTAATTGACACTAGTTACAGACATATTTCACTATCGCACACTATTACAAAAAATTAATTAATTATTTTCCCTAGGCTAGCACCAAAATAGAACTAACCCTAGCACAGAGTGTTCCGAGACTCTAACCCTAAGCCCTAAGCCCTAGCCCTAGCCCAAGCCCTAACCTTAACCCTAGCCTTAACCCTAAACTCAGCACTAAAACGGTAACCCTAACACTAAATGCTAACCCTAGGCCAAGGGTTAGGGTTTGCTTTTAGGTCCAACGCTAGCCATGGGGTTATGTTACCTTTACTGTAACTGTCAAGTTATAGGCTCATCTTTCTTTAAGGCCCATGTTCATCCATTTCGTTTTGCGGCCCTGTATTATTGTTTTGAAGTCACCGTTGTCCTAATGTTTCTTTCTTTTTTTCCGAAGACAAAGCGCAAACCAGATAAAAAAATGTACAGGGATATGCTCTTCTACTCAATTGAAGACGACATGCAAAAATTCGGGCGCTTTTGAACAAAAAAATCATTTTTCACCCGAAAAAGTCACTTTCGTCAGTCTTGCACTAAGCCATTCAATTATGTGATTAATCCAGTATCAGTTAGAAAGTGATAATTTTAATTTTTCATTTTGATACAGAATACATAGTTGTCTTCAATGGTTACTACAGCACCTCAGCTCGTGATGGGTATGTCATGGCAGCCCTTGACTCATCTGCTGTTAATTCCTGGAAGATCATTCCCCGCCACAATCCTGCCAGTGACTATCCTAGTGACTTTTCACTTGTTAAGGTATGTGTTCAAAACAGGGAGCAGTGTTGAAAAATGGTAATGTTGAAATCAACATGTACCATGCCTATTTGATAACTACATGATTGTATGATGTCAAAATGTTGTTGCTGTTAATGTTTTTTTTACTTACCTTTTATAGGTACATGTATGTATGCACTCTTTCATCTTGGAGAAGTTTTGATTGTATTTGATAAACTACACGGTTGTCATCACACTGTACATGTATATTACATTTGTACTTTCAGTTAAAAGGAGACACAAGTAATGGAGTAGATGCATTAAAGAAACATCCTAAGGTCCGGAGTGTTACACCTCAAAAGAGAGTAGAAAGGTTTCTCAAGAGTGTAGAAGGTACACAGGCTGGTGTAATACATACTGTTATCTTGAAAGTCTTTTGATGTTGGTAATTGCAGTCTGCATACACTTACATTGTACACTTACAAATCATAGCCATAGAAAATAGAGTGAATCAGAATACAGTAAAGCCATTTAGTGTATTATTTGACGGTATTAAATCCAACCTTACCATGGTGTGATACGTTTATGTTGCATTGTTCAGTTCCAGAAAATAGCCTTACCCCCCCCCCCCCCACAGAAGGGATTGGAATTTCCTGGGGGGGGTGGGGGGTTCTGTACGACCAAAAAATTTAAAGAAGTGTATGAAGCTCAATCGGAATTTCAAGAGGGGTGGGGGGGGACTTAGAAAAATTCCCTTCCATGGGGGAGGTATAGATATTTTCTGGAACTACACATTGATTGTATGGCTGGTGTATTTTCTATGGCATGGTATAAATTATTAAAATAGTTAATATATGCAATGCTCTCTTGTTGAATACCAGTGGTCAGGATCAATATCCCATAATTGTTACTTGTATTTTCTTCGTATACACGCGTGCGTAAAGACTTGTGTGTGTACCAAGAAAATGCAAGTGACTTGCAGGATATTCTATGGTATCCCCCTTGAAAGCATTGCATTTTTCATAATTAGTATTTATTTAATTTATTTATATTAATTACACATCCATCAGAGTTGTTGCAAAGCGTTGATGTAAGAGGCTTCATTGTCGAGCTCTTGATTTTGTTGTCCTTTTGTAACAAATCAGACAAATAGCACTGTAGAGTAGCCAGTAAAGATCAAGTACAGCTTGTTGACTACCAAGTACTAAAGATAGTGATTTCTGGTGTACTTTGACCTGTACTTTTAGAACCCTGTTGATATTATTTATTATTTTATTGGAAAACTATAATATTATAAGGTCATTTAGAAGGATAACAGAATACATGTATTTGCTTCGTGTACATCTGCAAAGTCAATTTGATCTTATATGTACAGTGTATGATTTATTTTTGCCTGTAGTGAAAGAAAATGATTCTGATAGTAAAAGAAGTGAGGCAGATGTTGATTGTGCTGAGCAGGATGTTGGTTGTTGGTCACAAGTTTGGAGTGCCAGGTAAATTTAAATCTATCCACGGCATGTACAGTACCTCCCAAAAGCAGTCACACTTCTCACAAAGAAGTGGTCACTTTCTGGCCTCAAGGTTGCCAGCTTACAGAAGGTACATGTGTGGACATGCAGTATTGTACTACTGTATGGCTGTAAGCATTAATTGAAGGGGTGAGTGCAAAACCATGCTAAGTGATGATTTGGGTGAAAAAAAAAATTTTCGCAGAAGGGCTTGAATTTTTGCATGTGGTCTTCAGTGTAATAGAAAAACGCGGCCCTGTATTTTTGTCGCTGGGTTTTGCTTCGTTTTCGAGTTATAACGTATACAAAAATACTTGGCTTTTCCTAGCCATGTCTTTAGGAGTTTATTTGTTGAACAGCAAACAGGCAGACTGTTTATAGTGTATGAAGTCAAAATCAAATCTCACAGCATATATAGAGCGGAAATCTGGGAACAGATTGTTTACATCGGTTATTGTGACGTGAGCACAACACATGAATCGATCGAGTGGCAAACGAAATACCATCGAACAAAAAAGAGATGTGCGACATTAGAGCTCTGTCAACTAATATCTTAAGCATTGTGTTAAAGTACCTTGTATGCCTGCCTGGTGGTTGAGAGGCATCATAAAGCCTTGATAAACCCGTAAGGCATCAGCACGTTTTAAAGAATCAAAATGTGTTCTGAAACTTAGAAGGTAGCTGATATACCGTAATCGTGTTATCGGCGTTCGAAGTCAGATCGAGCCAGGCAGCAAAGTCCAAGAGCAGTTCTTGCCCAAGAAAAATACCCTCTCGTGAGTTGTGGCCCATTTGCCAAGCGTTGCTAGTGTCAAAGTTTGGAAAGCGAGAACTGGTTTTTGACTTATAAAATTTGTCTTGTATCGACCGCCATGTTTTCCCGCGCACGAGGAGTAAAGACCCTTCCCGGCATGCATTGCGATCACGTTCTGCTCGCGTTTCTCGAACTGGTAACTAGATTGTTTCGGCTTTTTTCATTTAAAGATAATAATGGCCAACAAGTAGCGATCGATTGTAACATAGATCTGTGATCCAGGTTGCGTTGATTTTATTTCATATCGGCATGATTTGTAGTGTTTTGAACTTCTGGGATCAGCTGACATGCAGATGTATGGAGACCCATACGTTGCGCGGAAGGGTTAATTTGTTAATCTGTTAGGCGGTGCATGACATAAAGCTACGATCGCGTTTGTCGAAAAATATGTATCTCGTGATTTTTAGCCATTTAAGACGTTGCTGTATTTGGAAAAGTGCTTATTTGATGTTTATTTGTTCAGTGCAGATGGTCATTGTCCCAGATAACCAAAGTAAGTTCCAGATGTTAACACTATTTTCCGGCCGCCATATTTTACCTATTTACACCTGAAATCAACATTTTTGAGCTTATACGTTGCGTGAAATTAACATTTTGCTGTTTTTTAAGTGAAATCAACATCCTTGCCGTCACGCGTTACGTGAAATCAACATTTTTACCTATTTAGACCTGAAATCAACATTTTTGAGCTTATACGCTGCGTTAAATCAACATTTTTCTGTTTTCTAAGTGAAATCAACATCCTTGTCGTCACGCATTAACGTGAAATCAGCATTTTTACCTATTTAGACCTGAAATCAACATTTTTGAGCTTATACGCTGCGTTAAATCAACATTTTTCTGTTTTCTAAGTGAAATCAACATCCTTGTCGTCACGCATTAACGTGAAATCAGCATTTTTACCTATTTAGACCTGAAATTAACAATTTTTAGCTTATACGTTGCGTGAAATTAACATTTTTCTGTTTTCTAAGTGAAATCAACATCCTTGCCATCACGTGTTAACGTGAAATCAGCATTTTTACCTATTTAGACCTGAAATTAATAATTTTTAGCTTATACGTTGCGTGAAATTAACATTGTGCTGTTTTCTAAGAGAAATCAACATCTTTGCCTTCACGCGTTAACGTGAAATCAGCATTTTTACCTATTTAGACCTGAAATCAACATTTTTGAGCTTATACGTTGCATGAAATCAACATTTTGCTGTTTTCTAAGTGAAATCAACAACCTTCCCGTCACGGGTTAACATGAAATCAACATTTAAACCTTTTTTGACCTGAAATCGACAAATTTGAGCTTATATAAGTTGCGTGAAATTGACATTTTGCTGGTTTCTAAGTAAAATCAAAGTCCTTGTGGTTGTGGTGGGCCGATCCGTTGTTATAATAAACCGAGGCGAGACTTCGACTTATAACAAAGGCTTGGCTTGGCTTGGCTATTATAACAAAGGGTCGGCTCTGTTTATCATAACAAAAGCCCGGCTTTGTTTATTTGAAGACCTCGGCGGGAAAAGGGCGCTAGGTCTTTTAATCAAAAGTGAACTTTGTCGAAAATGCTCCAAATTTCGCATGCAGTTTTGTTTAGGTATGTTTAACAATGTCCCGTAGTTTTTCCGCTAAGCTTTGCTTCGTTTTCGAGATATTGCGTATGCAGAAAAACCACTCGGTTTTCTTAGCGGCGTCTTTATAAATGAAGCAAAAACCAGCGACAAAAATACAGGACCATGTTTTTCTATTACATTGAAGACCACATGCAAAAATTCAAGCCCTTTCGCGAAATTTTTTTTTTCACCCAAATCGTCACTTAGCATGGTTTTGCACTCACCCCTTCAATTAAAAATGAACATCTAGCTTTCAAAAATGCCTTTGCAATACCCGTGAACTAATGTACATGTATGAATAATTGTACAGTCATGTATATAATACTATGTAGCTAATATATTTAATTTTTATAAAATGCGTTAAATACCTAGAACATTTATTTTAAATCATTATTTTCATTCAATTGGCAATTAATTTGTTCACAGGAGAACAACACGATCCAGTCTTGCATTGGTGAGTTTTGTGTTTTATGTGCAAATTTGTACATGCAAATTACATTATCTACATTAAACAGTGGTTCATGTATTTAAGAATGCTACAAACTTGCACTTTGGACAAGCAGCTCTTACATTTTGCTTGTCCTGGGCAAGTCTTAGTTTATTTAAATTTGTTTTTATTTAATTGGCAAATGACTTGCCTGGGCCCTTGAACATCAGGCAAGTGAGAATAAATACTTTCTTGCCCCGGAGGAAAATGCACTTGTCTCAGATTGACTAGACAGCACCATTTTGAGCCTTGTAATTGTACATCGTATTAAATATATAATTATGTACAATGCACATTAAACCTGTTTAATCTTTTTTTTGTGAATGTGAATTGTGGACTAATTGTTATTTTTGTTTTATTTACTGTTTTAGAGTCATAACCTCTTCCAGTCTCAACTTCGTCATAATCCTGGACGCAGGATATTAAGATCCGTTCCTAGACAGGTACAACTTGTACTGTGGACTAGAATGTTTTTTAAATATTGGTAATAGTTCTTTATATCAAGTGTACATTGTAAGAGTATGCACTCTGTTTCTATGTACACGTACATGTATATAGGTACACACAGTTAAATCTTCATACTTCCTTCTCCACTCTGAAATAGGGCCATAAACTTTGTTAATGTATGATCTATTTTATAATAATATATAGTACTTTTTTTACATAATTACACTGTCAGTCACATGAACACGTACATGTATACTCTTGTTTAATTTGCCTGGTGTTGTATTTCATTGTAAAATACGTGTATTTGTTTCTGTTTGCTGACAGACAGTGCTTTATTTTGTTATACCAGATTGTTCATGTACTACAGGCTGATGTGTTATGGAGTATGGGTCATACAGGTACTGAAAGAAAGTTTAGTTTCACTTACATGTAATTGGCTGTTTGTTTTTTTAATTTTGTTATTAGTTATCAATATTTAACACAGATAATTTAACTGTTAATAGTGTTCCTTGTAGGTTACAGTTTGATCTTTTACAGTAAAGACAGTGTGCCTTCACATTACAAACAATCAAACAGAACATAATTTTTCTGTTACTTCTTTTGGAGGTGATGGGGTGAAGGTAGCCATTTTTGACACTGGATTACCAAAGAATCATCCTCATTTTAGAAAGGTTATGGACCGAACCAACTGGACAGAGGAAAAGACACTGGATGATGGTAAGCAATTTTTTTATCATTTCTTTAATACATGTATGTACAAGAATTGATTATAATTTTATCAATTTCACGTGGTTTTCTGTGTTAGTGGACCAGCAGACAAAATCCACCTAAGGTATGTACATGCAGTACTGTATGCATACAGTAGACCTCAGCAGACTACAACACTTGGAGAATGATTCATCACAAAGTTTAGTTGGAATGCACAGGTTCATGTATACATTAGTCATGAAAGTTACCTATGAAGTGTTCTTTTACTTGAGATGTTTTGTCCAAGATCTCATTGACATGGCTCTGTAAGGTGATTAGTATTTAGCCATTGTTTGGATGCTTAGCTGCCAGAAAACAGTGTTTGGTAAAAGGAGTTAGGTACATATTGGATGTCTGAGGTAAATGTACAAAAAATCAGTACATGTATACATATGTTTTAAATGCACCTTACAGGATGAGGCTATTTACATTTACTGTAGGTCTTGGCCATGGTACCTTTGTTGCTGGTGTTGTTGCTAGTTCACGTGAGTGCCTGGGTTTTGCTCCTGATGCAGAACTTCATATCTTCAGAGTGTTTACTAACAGCCAGGTATGGAGATATGAATGCAGAGTTCTACTTACTCATACTTTTAAGGCAAGTTTGATTTTAAAAACCTTCTGAGACTAGCAGATGCTTTCACTGTTGTCAGCTATCCCTGGAACTCAGTCATGAGTCATCTTGCATTTACAGTGTATCCAGGCCCCTTTCATATCAAACAAAAGTCAGTAGAAGAGAGATTAGAGGGAGAGAGAGCAAAGGATGTGGGCATACGAGACAATATATTATGTAGTAGTGTTTTTTCTTTTTAAGTTTCTGATTTATATTCCTGTTAAAGAGGTATCCATATTTCTAATACACGCACTTGTACTTGGGTTCATTTGAAGGCTGGTAACTCTTACAGCTGTCGGTTGATATTACAGGCCTGTACATTAATTTGAAGTTTTCCTTCAAATTTTTATGGCTGGAACACAATGCAAATGATAAAGGGTTTTCTTTTCTTTACAGGTGTCATACACATCTTGGTTTCTTGATGCTTTTAACTATGCTATCCTGAAAAAAGTCAACGTTCTGAATTTGAGCATTGGTGGTCCTGATTTTATGGATCAGCCCTTTGTTGACAAGGTAAATGTATGTGACTGTGCACCCTTGCAGAAAAAGCTTATTAATATATAGTTGGAAATTCAAGCTTTTTAAATTTTCAATGTTGCTTGGTTGATTAATTGTTTCCCTTTCTACAACTTAATTTTCAAAGTTTCAATCACCAAAAGATGTTGCACAATTGTTTCTGTGGACTTACATGTACTGACTATATTAAAGTGCTACTGAAAGGAAATTTTTGTATGTGAGATTTTTGTGTAGTAATAAAGTTTCCACCTTACTTGGAAACACTGCAGACTTTTTTTCGCATACGGTAAGCAACAACTGCTTTTTCAGCCGTTCGAAGTTGGCTTGTTAAACCCAAAATTGGTGGCCATCTTGGTGTGGCCAAAACAGTCTAGTGATGTCATTGGTTGTATTACTCTCATGCCTCGCTGAAAATTTAGAGTGATTATGGGAGAAGAGAATACTGTTCGAAGCCCCCCAAAAAACATCTTAAGGACATCTCAGAGGTGTAAAGCAGATAATAACAGTAGCCTTAGACATGAAGAGGTGGAGAGTCGGTCCTGGGGCTTTTCAGTCTATTTAATTGGATATTTGCAGGATATTTTATGTAAGCAAACAAAGGAGTGCGAGTTCTTAAATTGCAAAATGATTGGGACACTTGGTGAATTGGCCAGCACTCAATTAAACAATATCTACACTCATAAAGTAAAAAAGACCTGAAAACAAGAGAAAGCGGCTTTTGAAAATATTATCCGGAGTGCTGTTGCGTGAATGGCAGCAACAATGCTTTGAGTTTTCAAGTCACTTCACTTCGAGGAAACCCGGCGCTTTGTGAGTTTCACCGTGGATGAGATTGTGCTACAGTGACCTTTAGTCCAGCTGTATCTGCTACATGCTACAAGTTATCACAACAGCAACAATTTAAGAAACCCTCTTCTTTTATATGGAGGGAGCGAATTTAAAACTATCAAGTTAAACTCTCAAAGTAATCCATCGGCCGTAAAATATTGCAATTGGGAGATAGGTGTGAAAGAGAAGCGAAATTCCCACATTGTTTACACTGATACGTATGCGGTGATAAAGCAAACCCTGCTGTGGATCACAATTTTCAAAGATGCATTTTGTCTACCACAACAACTCTCACTTATTAGTATCATAAAAAGATGCCCTCTGTGTGCAAAGAAGTACTCGACTCAAAGCTTGTGGACCGTTAATAAGTTCGTGATTGTGTGGATGGCCGATGTGCTTACCGCTTTTAATGCAGAAAAGTTGCTGAGGATATGTTCGAACGTTGTTAATAGACCTTAGATAAACATGAGAATCCAAATTTCAGAAGCAGACTGAAAACAGATGATGAGATATCATGTTTAGGCTTCAGGACGTGAAATAAAAGTTGCCACACTCGTCTTCGAAATCTCCAATCGAGTACTCGAGATGTTCGAAAAGTATACTGAGCTGTTCTAACCTGTAGCATTCATTTTGGTGAATTTACGCTCTTTGGCACCCTCCAACGTTTATGATGTGTATTTCCTGTCAAGGCTGGACAAATTACAAGGTAGAAAACTAGTAGGTATCTACAATATAAAGAATAAACTTGAATCAATCAAGTGAAAACAAGAGAGAGTCTATAGCGCTTCTTGCGTGAATACAACCAGTGACATCACAAGGTCCTTAAACTTGGTTCCAGAGCCCGGACACAGTTTTGCTCCAAAAAGTCGATTTCGGCAGCTGAAAAAGCTCTTTGCATTAGAATTTGAGATAAATTTGGGTTAATAAAAGAGAGTATGAAAATTTTGTTTCAGAAGCACTTTAATAATTGATTTTATTGCTTTTTTTAAGGTCTGGGAACTCACTGCAAATGGCGTAGTAATGGTATCAGCAATTGGTAACGATGGACCACTGTATGGGTAAGGAATAAGAGTTAAAACTAGTTACATGTACCCAAAGCATGATCATATAGAGCGCATTTTTACTCATGTGGCCAGCAGCCATGCAAACTTATTGGAAGAAAAGAAAGTGTTTACATAAGAAAAGAGTTCAACTACTTCATGACTGGTTTGGTACACCAACATGGTTGCCATTTCATTGTTTTGGAACACCAATATGGCTGCTGAGACCTCATGTGAAAATGTTCTGTCATACTGCTACACACTTGTATCTTGTAAACTGCATCATTAAATGTACACAGTACATGATGATATTCTACTAAATACTTTTACAATGTACCACAAAATGTACTCTGACTAGTAAAAAACGTATACTTGTACTAAAAGTTTGCCTTGCTCTCTGAACCGTAGAACATTAAACAATCCCGCTGATCAGATGGATGTTATTGGTGTTGGTGGTATCAACTTTGAAGATCACATTGCAAGATTTTCCTCCAGAGGAATGACCACATGGGTAAGGCTGAGTCAAATTTCAACACAGGCAATGCAACCACGGTTGTAGCATGAGTATGTTTGTTTACATCATATGCCATGGACAGAAAATACAGCCAATGGAGGCAGCGTGGCTGACTGGTTTAGTTCAAGGCCTCCACCCTGCCACTAGCGGGATTTGTTTCTCGGTAGTCTCAAGTTCAAATCCTCGGCCATGCTTTGTAAGTAGCCAGCTGGTCTGCCTCCTGCCGGTTGGGATTTTTGACTATGTTATGTTTATTTGAAATAACTGTTTCCTTTGTTTCAGTGGCATGCCTGTAAACTAGCTAAGCTTAGTGCTTGTATAGCTAAGTGCATGACCACCATAAATAAGATTTACATTTACAATCAGAATACAGGAAAGTCATTGGAACAGGGATGGTGCAGTGGTGAGAGCACTTGCCTCCCATCAATGTGGCCTGAGTTCAATTCCAGCCCGGTGCTGTACATGTACATGTATGTGGGTTGAGTTTGTTGTTGGTTCTCACCTTGCTCCAAGGGTTTTTCTCCAAACCAACATCTCCAAATTCCAATTGGACCAGGATAGAGGACCGGCATGGAAACCAGCTAAGGCTGATGTACGGTCGTGGCTTCCTCTCTAAATATTGTTATAATTAAAATATTGTATACTCATCTTTATCAGCTGAGGTGGTGACCTGGTTATGCCTTTTTGTCACCTAAGAAAGGCCAACAGTAAGTAGTTAAAAAATGTTGTGATATATGTATGTACATGTACAGTTGTACTTAATAATTATTATAATAATTATTGTACTTTCATTTTACCACCAAGAACGATAATGTGCCATTTTTGCAATTCACCCCCTCTCTCACAGAACCTTTCACATTCTAAAATGAGCAATTCTAAAAGTATAGTGCAAATTAGTATCTAAGAATTGACATTTTCTGTTCTTGTTCATCAGGAATTACCAGGTGGATATGGACGAGTCAAACCAGATGTTGTGACCTACGGTTCTGGAGTGCGAGGTTCTAGTCTCAAGTATGTGCTCTTCTGTTGAGTGGTTCTTCTTGCTTTAGATGAAAATGTTTGCTCAGGACCCTAACTGTAGCTGCCATTTGTGTCAACTGAAATGTATTCTCTGTTTTTGTACTTTTATCAGAGGTGGATGTCGCTCATTATCTGGCACTAGTGTTGCCTCACCTGTGGTGGCAGGTGCAGTTTCTCTCTTACTCAGGTAAATCTTTTAATCTTTTGTTTAATCAATTGTTGTTGTTATTTCCTTTTAGTACATGTAGGTGGACTCAGGAAAGTCATGTATACATGTATGTACATGTACATGTAGATTACAAAAGGTGAAGTCTGTACGAGCCAACTGGCCCATCAGGCTGGAGCTTATCCCAGTTTCTGTAGCATGAAGCAGCTAACAATATTTCTACTCCCCCCTTGATGAAATGCTAGTCCATTGCATGGTTACCCCCAGCATTAAATTTGCAGGTACCCATTTGTACACCTGGATGGAGTAAGGCACTGTGAGAATAAAGTGTCTTGCCCAAGAACACAACACAAAGTCCCCGGCCAGGGCTCGAACCTGGACCGCTTGATCCAGAGTCGAGCACACCAACCGTGAGGCCACTGCGCCTCTACATTACACATACATGTATGAGCATGTAGCACGTAGCCTAAATTGCAGGATGACAAGTCTTACATTCTATTTGTAATAAATACCATTTGGGCATACTGTTCACAGTATTGAGCCCAGTATTCTGATCATTCTCTTAATTTGTATGCTCAGAGTCTTGGATATTTTTGCAATGCAGTGAATGATGTATTGTTATTAATTTCTTAATTAGTACAGTATTTTGAAGAAGTGTTCTGATACTGTAGTTTAAAATATTGAATGGATTAACTTTTCTTTTTTCTTACTAGTGCTGTTCAGCACCGTGGAAACGGTGTAAATCCTGCCAGTGTCAAACAGGCCCTCATGGCATCAGCTCGACGTCTTCCAGGATTCAACATTTTTGAACAAGGTACAACCAGACATACATGTATGCATGTGCATGAACCTGTATACATATTATGGACAAATTGTTTAAAAAATAATTATATGAGTCAATTTTCTATGCATGTATAAATGTTCAACATGTGTTACTACTATTACTAATCACAGTGAGGCAGTAACTGTTCTTTTTATTTCGATTAGGTCATGGCAAGCTTGATCTCATCAAAGCTTATCAAATACTGAGTAACTACAAGCCTCAGGCCAGGTACAGTGTATGTTTTTTTTTTTCAGGACTCTATCATTGTGAACACTGAGTCCTTCCTTAGAAACCTGTAAGTTAATTAATATGTTAATAAGCCAATTTTATGTTCGTTGCCCCAAAGATTGGTCAAATACATGTGCAATGTAGAGTTCACTTTTCCAACTGACAATAATTAATGCTTATTATTTTTGTCTCTGGCAGTTTGAGTCCTGCTTACATAGACTTGACAGAGTGTCCTTACATGTGGCCATACTGCACACAGCCATTGTACTACAGCGGAATGCCGACCATTGTAAATGTAAGTAATAATTACATTTGTGAACATGATATAAAATAATTAAAATTAAATAATTGAATAATTCATACAGCTCGAATATAGACCTTTTCTTTTGATATTTAAAAGAGAAAGTCTTCCTGTATGATTGTTATCAAAACAGCAATTTTTTGTTTGGTTCGGCTGAATATTGGCCGAGAAATTAGCAGTTGTGTGCAACGTGCCCATACATGCTCTGTAATAGCGTTTCCATATGTGATACATCCTCTGGAATTAAGCAAATCATTCCAACTGACTTAAATACTTCTGTCTACTTTTCCTTCCTCGTCAGATCACTATTTTAAATGGAATGGGTGTAACTGGACAAATCGAAGGAAAGGTAAATATCATTTGTTCTATTAACCTGTTCTTGTTTTTTCTTTTTCCCAATATTTCCCTGTTCATCATGTACATGTATGCAACCTTCCTGTCTAGTCTCTGTTCATGCTAAGTTTACCTCATTAAATCAGCTATCTGACATTTTCGTTAGTTTTTTGTAATTTTCCTTTTGGTGACCATTTATCTTACTGTTATGTCCAACTAGCAGATTTGCACGTTGTCGTCATTTGACTACAACTTCCAGAATTCCTTTTGGTTTTTCTTTGTTATTTAAATTTTGAATTCCTAGTGGGGTTGAAAAAGTGAAAAAGTGAGGGAAAAGTGAGGGATTCTGGTAGTTGTGCAAATCGCCTATTGAAAAGAAAGCACTTTAAAGGATTATCACGTTACAGTACCAGTATACACGTACCATAATTTTGAAGTACACACCAGTCTAGTGGTGTGGTTTCTTTTTTAAAACCTTATTTTCGAAAACCACCTTTGGAGAGAAAGATACGTCATAAAATTAGAGACAGGTCTATACTAGGTGCAACGATTGTTATTTGAGTAATTTGACAATGTATATAATTGTAGTTTATATAATAAGTCAAATTATTGTCGCATTTTGATTGGTTGTTAATTAATTAATTGGATGACAGACGTATAGACGACGTCATTAACAATTTATTTATTTCTTTTCTATGCTAAACAAGTAGATTCCATGTTGCTGTGCGTCTGTTCAGTAACTGATCACAGAGGACGTCAAAATGTGGTAAAAACATCAGTGACTCACTTGACTATCGCCCGGTGTGCCACTTTTTTTGTTCTTACCACATTTTGACATTATCTATGATCAATTACTGAACAGATACACACTAACATGAGATCGTGAGATCATGCATAACCTGTCTGGTAAACTTCATGTACATGTCTAACATCTGATGATAGTTATATACATATATAAGACTTTATCATTGTAACTTTCCAACACAGCCAACATGGCACCCATATCTGCCCCAGAATGGAGACTATATCCAGGTAAGGTCTTCAGATGCGATATGTGTAATTATTGTTTAGGTGATAAGTGCCAATATCTTAGAGCATTTGAAACAATCAAAGCCATGGCTTAAAATGTGGAAAATGCATGTAAATAAATAATTTTATCAGTTGTGAATATTAGTTATCAGAATATCAGTTTCTCAAGGACATGTACATGTCATCTAAATTAAACAAATGTTAGTTTACGTTTTTACTTGTGAATGGGGTTAGCGTGTGACGCTTTCCAAGACCTCATGCTCTATTTTTTTCTATATCTCATTCACTGTTGTTCATTGTCTTAATCAGTCGTCGTTGCAGCTCATCCTACTTCTAGTCATGGCCAAATAGGCACAATTCATTGCCTTATTTTGCATTGTTTGGCTGCATAGAGTAATGTTCAGTGTGTCGCTATCTTGGCTTGTTTTTTGATAATGTTCCGAGACGAAGCACACCAACATGTCAAGTGTGATTCAGATTTAAGCTTAATTACATTTATACAACTGTACAACGTTATAACATCATTAAAATCATACGCGTGCTTGTATTTAACCCATTGCAGGGACATTTTAAACGATATTTCGCTTTAATATAAATGAACGGAACTTTTGAGAGTTACATGTACACCTTATTGAACTGGAAGAGAGACAACAACATTCAATACTAATTATCTGTAAAAGTGCTCGAGCACTTGTACTGACATCTACATTTATATGCGTGACGTTGTGTGACTATGATAAAAGAGAATTACCGTCTTTCAGGTTGGCTTTTCGTATTCATCTGTTCTGTGGCCTTGGTCTGGCTATCTGGCTGTTGTCATCACTCCCGCAAAGAAGGCAGAATCATGGGAAGGCATAGCGCAAGGTCACGTGTCACTGACTGTCGTGTCCCCACCACAGGTACGTTACATACATACATACATACATACATACATACTTTATTTGGTCTCGCAGGTTAAAAGATCTAGTAGCCAACGGCTGCCAGATCTTATCACGTGTGTGGCCTTCTTGCTTTTCTTTGTATGATCGCTGAATATAGTATTTCGTTTACTTTTCTTTTGTCTGTTGTTGTTGTTTTGTGTCTCCACCACAGATGCGTTAATTGTTATCACATGTGTGGCCTTGTTGCGTTTCTCTGTATAGCCGCTGAGTAGTATTGCTGTTGCTTTTCTTTTGTCTAATGTTGTTGTGCTTTTTTCATGTCAGGAATTTGACATAGACCCAAGACGATCCACCATCAAACTGCCAGTTCGTGTCAAAGTGATTCCTACTCCACCCAGGAGGTTGGTAAATTCTTAAAGAAGTGAAAACTTTGCAAACAAAATCTATGTAGATACTCTTTCAAAATATAGACAGAAAACCACCTGCCTGTATGCACCTGTATCTCTCTTTTTATATATATATAATTTGTCTGTTAGTTTAAAAGTTGTTTCACGTGCCGTATTCATATTTTACGGCCCCTTGACGTAAACCGTGCTAACTTTAAATGAAGATACTCCATCCTTAAACTACTGACTCCGCAAAGTACACCTATATCTTAATTTGTGTGACTTCCATTCAGTTTGTATTGGCACAAAAAAAAAACCCCTCATCCCGGTTGTAATACGTGATAGCTACTACTCACGTACTGTTTTCTTGTGTTTTTATCTTCAGTAAACGTTTGCTGTGGGACCAGTATCACAACCTTCGCTATCCCTCCGGATATTTTCCTCGAGACAACTTGAAAATGAGGAACGATCCTTTAGATTGGTAAGTGTTGTCATGTAGCTTGGCGAGCAATCGGGAGAGAAACTGGGTCGGAGAGGTGAAAGGGAGGGTTGCTGAATATAGATTAACGTATATTGATTACTTTTGCGAATTTGTTGGTTGATAATTAAAACTCTTGCATACGGCGACTGCGCCCGCTGTACGACCGGCAGTCAAAACCGAGCTGTCCTGCCGAAACGTCGCGTTAATAGTGTTTTTCTTCTCAGCCAACAGCAAAAAAAGACTATTCCTAAGTTGACTTGGCCTCTTCTAATACTTAACTCGAGAATTCTGAATTGTGGCTAAATAAAGTGGTACGAGAATAAACAAACGACAAACGAAATTGTTTGCCAAGAGCGTTTCAAGAACTGCTACATCGGTAACATCTTCCCCGTTTTACGAGCTTTAGTTGTGTTCGATGTTATAGAGAGGCAAGCTAAACGCATCTTAAATACGTTGTGGTGTAATTGTTTTCAGGAACGGTGATCACATTCACACCAACTTCAAGGATATGTACATGCACCTCAGGAATGCTGGGTATTTTGTGGAAGTTCTAGGCGCTCCTTTTACGTGTTTTGATGCTTCACAGTACAGTAAGTCTGTCCTCTTCTCCTCGCTAATTTAAGCTGGAGTATTCCTTATTCAGTGGAAGTTGACGTAACTTTTGAATATCTTTGGATCGTGGCTAGTCCGATGTAGCGTTTCTATCCGGTTAATTTAAGACCTTTGCTTTTTTAAGATTGTAAGTAAATGTTCGCAGATAGATTTATGAAACGACGTGGAAATATTTTGTACTTTTTTCAGGTACCCTGCTTCTTGTTGACAGCGAAGAAGAGTACTTTGCCGAGGAAGTGACAAAGCTGAGAGAAGACGTGGAAGAGAAAGGCCTGTCAGTGATTGTGGTGGGCGACTGGTTTAATGTACCAGTCATGAGAAAGATCAAGTTTTACGATGAGAACACGAGGCAGTGGTGGATGCCGGACACTGGAGGCGTTAATGTGCCAGCTATCAATTCGTTGCTCTCGCACTGGGACATGGCTTTCAGTGATCAAGTGTATGAGGGGGAGTTCACCATTGGAGACAATAAAGGTAATAGCGCCTGCTGCATTGGCCCTGTTGTTTGTTGCGTGACTCTGCGTGATCCAGAGTAATAAGTGTTGGCATCACGTAACACTCGTGGAAACCTTGAGTCGAATAATGAGGCTGTGACTTTAAAGTTTGTGACTAATACCCTTTACTTGTGATCTTTGAAATAAAAGCTATTAGTATTTTCATTTGTTACTACGCATTATTTTGTTATAATGTATTGTTCAAGGTGGTTCTAGCTTTTTACCCCAGTGGATGACACCTATTGTGAGACCATTCAAATGAAAGCTATTGAGCAGTACTTTCATGTGGTACTGTTTACTATGCTGTGCAAAGTGGTTCTAGCTTTTGTGTTTGTGTATAAAACCTAGTGTGTGACCATTCAAATGAACGTTATTGAGCTATACTTTGATTTGATACTGTTTGTCATGCTTCACTAGGTGGGTGTAGCTTGAAAACCTACCATGGGCAATGTGACTATTCAAATGACCGCTCTGTAGCAGTACTTTAATGTGCAGTAGTACCGTATATTACCCATATGTTGGAAATAAAATTTCGAATTTTTGCATGTGAAAACCTTAGCACACGTAAATATAGTCCACACTTCGACTGTTTATCATCCATTGCTGTCTTTTTATTGCAGTCTTGTACTCATCCGGGACAAGCATAGCCTCGTTCCCATCGGACGGCCTGGTTATAAAACAGAAATTGAATCATCAGGGAAACGAGGTTGTGACGGGGGAGACTAAGATTGAGGAGGATGTGGCAGTGTTGGGACTTTATCAGGTACCAGGTCCGACGAGCGGGAGAATCGTTCTGTATGGTGACTCAAATTGCCTTGACAATGCACACATGGAAAAAGGTACAGACTGTTAACTGATTCAATTTTATTAGGATTTGATTTATTTTTTTCTGGGATGTTATGCGTGTTCACTTCAAACTTTTCTGTGTAATCGTTTTAGCTTTCAAGATGAGTAAGTTCATAACAAAATTAAATTAATATCCTAGCCTATCACTGCAGTGCAAAGTAGTGTTTTAAATGGCCGATAAGAACTCGTGTGAAGCGCGGGTAAACGCGAGTGACGCAGGTGGTGCTGGATTAGGTTTTGCTTCATGACTAGTCACAGAATTATGCGAGATGATTTATGAAGAATCAGCTGCAAAGCTCTTATTGGAGGACAGGTACCGCGCATAGCTCCAAATAGACCATTTTCGTATTCTCGGTATTGGACTGGAACTAGCATGCAATGGAGGTTCATGCGGGGCAATATTGTTCTAAAGATATGACTGTCAATGCATTTGAAAAGACTCCCCGCATTAGCCTCGGTTGCAAGCTAGTTCCAGTCCAAAACCGAGAATACGAAAATGGCTTATTCGCCAGTACCAAATAGCCTCGTAAATGCATTCGTTCTGTTCTATGAAAATCCTCCTCCAATCTTTCGTCAGGTGACAGCCATGGTAATTACATGGTTCAGTACCAATTGTATTAACTCAACTTTTAAGCTTTGGTAATTTTGGGAACCGCTCTTCGCCTGAAACTGTTGTAGTATCAATTCATCTTTGTGATGGAGCATTTGAAATGCGAAGGTAAAAGATATTCTATTTTGTGACATGGGCACTTAATCAGACAACGTTTTTTCTTTCTCCCGCCTCCCCCCTTCCCCACTATTTTAGATATATATCGTTATATATCCAGTATATTCCCAATAAAGCTTATTTAATTTCCCATCTTAATACACAGACTGTTTCTGGCTGTTGGACTTGTTACTGGACTTCACATCAAACCATGTCATGTCTCCGGTGCTGAAGGATCTGAGCAGCGGACCTCCTAAACCTGCTGAATCAGTCCCTGAAAGAATGGATGGTGCGTTTGTTGGCATTGATACGAAAACAACAAAACTAATTGGCGCTTTTCAAGCTGGCACGAACACCATGCAATCAAGATGGTATAGGGGATTAAGTTACATATAGATGGGTTCTCTCATTGAAAGGTGTCCCCTAGTTGAAATAGACTCAACACACTGACATTTAAGGAAACCGTTTTAAAATCAAACCAAGAGAACCAAAACCAACTCGCACTTCGCGATTGAGCTGACAAGAAATTTATTCTGTACAGAAACGTCTGAATATTTAAGGGTTTTCTCTGGTACTTTTTAGGAAATCACCTTCACAAATACTCAAAAGTCTTGGACCCCACCCAACTTGGAGCCATTGAGACGGTTCCTTTACCAGAGTGTCCCGCGCAGGCGTGGAGCAAACCAGACCCCCTCAACATTACGGCCCCGGAGAACCTCCACAAGCAAAGATGGCTCTTATCAGTCAATCTAGATCAGGTAGGCGATCTCTACTCATTTGCATTGTATTCCACCGTGCAGCCTGGTGTGTTGATGTTCAAAGCCTAATTATGTTACGTTAGAATTCTTGGTCATTTTCTAAGTAATGCCGCACCCACGTACATGTAAAGTCGCCGAAAGCAACGATTAAATTTGATTACGTTTTCTAAATCCTGAAAGAAGTGCTCCTTGAAAATTAAGGGTACTTTCCATTATACCAGAACGACCGGTAAGAGACCAGTGGGAATACCTGAGGAAAATGGAACGACATTTTCCGATCACACCGGGCAAACAGAGAGGAATGGCTCTTACCATTTTTTTATTCCTTTCCCGAATTTCCTGCATAATTGAAACCCTCTGAAGAGAAGCAGGGGAATGAACAGGTTTGTCAAAATGGAACGACAAATTTTGGTCCGACCAGTCAAAGTGGACTACCTCCACAATATTCTGGTCCCGAATATTCCGGTCGGAACGAACCGAAAGGGACCTTTCCACTGGATTTGACTTCCGTTCGAAATTTCCGGAAATTTGGCATAATAGAAAGCACCCTGAGTATCCATTACCGGTCGTCATCACCGCAAGCTTGACCTTCATTTAGAATGCAAACTAAGCATCGTTAGCAAACTCTTACAAGAAAGAAACTATTCTTCGACTTAGTTTAGTAACAGATCGATATTATGGCCCTCCCCCGAAAGTAACGTAACCATCACCCGTCACGATCAGCCTGACCTTCCCAACTATATTATAAGAACTGTGCGTGTCATTGAATATGTAAACCCCATTTTTAATGCATACATGTGTTTTCTCTTGCTTAGCTACCCGTCATCGTACCACGTCACGTGCAGCGAGTAGCTCCATACCCGGATGTGGCGGATTCGGACCCGGATGAACTTCCTGCTGTGCACATGAGTGTAATGTCCACCCTACCCCTGTACGTGGTGCTATTCTCGGCACTGATAGTGTTTTACTGCGCTGTTTTGTCCTGTCGAGCTCATCGCAAACCACGGACTAAGAAAGGCAAAACTACCAAGTCGCAACGTTTGGCGATGCCCCGAACAAAGCTCCCATACGTTTAATGGGCTAGAGTGGTGGTTGTTGTTAATAAAATTGTTGAACTTCAACGTGAGCAAAATTCACCAACAAGAGGTGCCAACGTATTTTGCGGTGTGGGACTTACGCGGTCGTGGGGCCAGCAGTAACTGTCTACGGATGACACTACCCACCGGAGGACCTTACAGAGGAGACAGGAGCTCCAACAGGGCCCTCATACAGAGACGCGAAATGAGAACCCGCAACACTGGAACTCAAAAGATGTTCCAGTTATCAGCTGCAGCGCCGGTCGCCGCGGACCACTTGCGGACGTCAGAATTCAAGATGCCCGCCCTGAATGAATAGAATGGTTTGGAACAAAGGTTTTATTGGTGAATGTACGAGAAAGACCTTGGCTAAAAGGCGAATTAAGATAATTATTGCAGATAACTAAAGTGTTTGCAAATTTCCTTGTAAAGAGATGCAAACGTCCGGTACGGTTTTAAGTGGCGAAAAGTAAAGGCTGTGTTTGACAAGCCATTTGAAAGACAACTTAAGTAGAAACGAACTGTCGTCAAAGATCAGTCCAGAGAGAGATTTAAGTTGAATTAAAGTATCGAGTTTTATTCTATAGAATTTTGAACGCTCTTTTTACAAGAAACATGACCGTCGTATTGGTAAAGCTCAGAAAGTTACAAGGTCGAATGTGTTTCAAATGCAAAAATATAATTACCTATATATCTATAAAGAGAGGAACATAAAAATTTACATTTGTAATGTATACACCTAGTAATGGGAAGGCGGAAGCCTTTCTGGTGATGATAAAAGATGAAAAATAAAAAATTTAAAAAGGACGCATCAGTGTTTTTCATTGTGAAGATTGCGCGACGTTTCTCAAATGAAGATTGGTGTAAATGAACTTTCCAAAACTCAGGACCTGCTGATAGCTTGAATACGTAAGGGATGAAAGATCATTCCAGTATGTTCATTATGTCAGGAAATTAAGAAAACGAGAAATGATCAAACTAAGTTGGAAAAGAGTAATATTTCAGCAAGATTGCAACATAGTTTTGTCATTAATTGTCTAAATATTGACACAATTAACGTTCTTGAATTATCTTTCATCCTAGAAATGAACTTAGTACGAAAGATTGCGGCAACGAAAAGTAGGCTTATAATAGTGACAGCTACACGCTTCTCACCACTTGCTTTGGTCAAATCAAATCTCACTCGTACCCTGTCACAGTTCATTATCTAGTACTAGATTACCGAAGAGAGCTGCAGATAGCTGAAGCTTCACCTAAAATTTGAGAAAATTTTCGAAGATTATCCTTTAGCTATTGAGCAAGTAGAGCGCGCACACAAATTATTTACAAAAAAAAGTATAATTAAGGGAAGAGGTGAATAAGTCTCGTTTAGTTTATGCAACAATATACACTTATCATTATCAGAGAGGGCCCTCTGCAAGCATATAACTCAGGCGTAAGAGGTATGACCATTAAATTATGCGGGATTATGAGAGTAAAACTAGTAGACTTGCGAAAAAATCTAATTCCCAAAGGGTAACATAAACGCATGGAAATTAAGGTGTCTCAATACAGCTTTTCTCTGCCGGGCCATGCTGCATTTTCATGCAATATGCTTTTTGACGGTACTGCCTTAATCGGATCGATATGAAAATTACACCAGTCATCGAAAATGGGTTGTGGTTTAGTGTAGTGTATTTCTTTAGGCAGTCTATTTTTCCATGGGAACAATAATCAAAAAATGAAAATCAGTAAAGCATGAATTTTATGCGATATCAGATGTGATATGAAAAAGCCAATCTGAGCAATGTCTTTAATTAAGGTGTATGACAAGTAGAATATATACTAGTTGTGCAACGTTTTCGAAGGTATACTTAACAATTATTCCACGAGGGCGCAACGGATAAGAGATGGTAGATAGCCAAAGAGGCGCGTGCGCGCCGATTTGGCTATAATCATCTCATATCCAACAAGCGCGAGTGGCCGGAATAACTGTTTTTTTAAAAAACACCCCAAATTATGGCAAACTAAACTAAAATAGAAAATAAAAACGCCCCAAGAAGTCACGCCTACACTTACCATATTTGTAGAGCATGGTATAATGGCTCATAGGCCAATGAAAACTCTCGAATTGTATTATCCAATGATCCAGTTTTTTTTTAAAAAACATCGATTATAATATAAGCCGAGAAATTTCGGAGATTTGATTGGTTGATAGTATTTTCCGCGTAATAGTGGTATAACAGCAAAAATGAATGGTATAACAAGGTTACCATGGCATCACTGAACACAATTACGTTTTTGCTTTTGTTTTCAAAAGAGATGGCGGCAAGGTTCCCGGAAATTTCCGGTGAGGAAATACAAAAGCTCGCCGAAAAAGCAGTAAGCAAAAATACAGTCAAAACCACTAAGGCATGGATGAATGTTTGGAAGTCGTGGGTAGAAAGCAAGGGTCTTAACGACGACATTGTTAAGTACGAAGCTAAAGAACTGGATGAATGCCTCTCGCGATTCTTTGCCGAAATTCGCAAAAGCGATGGCTCGACTATGAGCCGGACAGCCTAAGGGTGATGTTGGCTGCCCTCGACAGACACCTCAAACAAAATGACAGCAAAATATCCATAGCGAAGGACCGAGAATTCGTCAGGTGCAGACAGGTCCGGGAGGGAAAAGCAAGAGCTCTACGCGGAAAAGGCCAGGGAAAACGACCTAATGCAACAAAAGCACTTACCGTCCAAGATGAAGAGCAGCTATGGAAAAATCGTGTACTTGGCGAACAAAATCCAAAGTCACTTCTTTATACTCTGTGGTATCTGCTCACCCTTCGTTTTGGTCTTCGAGGTTGCTAAGAGCACCATGAAATGTTTGTCGAAGATTTCAGCTTGAACAAGGACGACCAAGGCACAGAGTTCGTACCCGGGGGTACGTAACATTCGAAGAAAACCCAACCTGACGAAGACCCGGCAAGGCGGTCTAAGAAAGAAACGAAGAGCCATCCAGCCAAAGATGTTTGTCACTGGTGGTCCCCGTTGTCCAGTCCAGTTCTTTAAAACATCTTGTCCACAGACCTGAAGAAATGCGAAAGAGTGGCCCGTTTTATCTTGTCATTATTGAAAAACCGAAATCCGAAGTGTGGTACAAGAAACAGAGGATGAGTGTCAATAAGATCGACTCCTTCATGAAGAATATGGCCTTGGAAGCGGAATTGGATGTAGAGGGAAGAAAGTTAACAAATCATTCGTTAAGAAAAACGCTTGTGAAGAAGCTGAAGGCCTCGAATCAGCCAAGCAGTGCTATCATCGGTGTAACAGGCCACGCAAGCGAGCGTTCACTGGCAGACTACGAGGAAGGTGACGAAGCAGAACAGCGACAGATCTCATCCATCATCAGCTCTCCTGTCGGCCAACAGGTTCAGAATATCCGTCCAGTTCTTTCCAGTTTGCCCATTCTATATAACCGTACAGCGACGCCAGCCTGCCAAACAGTAGTCCACCACTTTCATGGCTGTCCGGTGTCGATTAATTACGGAGCTGGCGTTGGTGTTTTTCAACAAAGCAGCAATTAAACACTGGGAGAAGCTTGCCCCTACCTTATCTTAATTTGCGGTTTCGCTTCACTACTGCAGTGACTGCAAAAACCGTGATTTGAAAACAACTATCATTGAACTATTTCATGTTGTTTGCCTACGATGGTTTGTACTGGTTTTGCAAAATACTGTCCATTTTTTTTTTCATTAACGTAAAAAGATTGTTACGAATGCAGACGCTGTGTTTGTTTTTTCAACCGTAACGAAATAAAGGTCTCTTGTGCGTTACCGAAAATTTCTCGGCTCCTATTATAAACAAATAATAGCATGACCTGTACGTGGTATTTGGCAATAATACCGGATCGTAATATTTCAAAATTTTCCAAATACCACTCACCAAAATACCACTCATACCAAATTCCAAATACCACTCATTCCCAAATACCACTCATACCGAAATACCACTCACCGCTTCACGGCTCGTGGTATTTTGGGCAATTTTGAAATATCACTGGCGGTATTATTGCCAAATACCACTGCAAGTCATGCTATTACCTATACATGTCCCGCAAGTCACTTGACTTTTCTTGGTATACTCAAGAAAATACAAGTGACAAGTGGAATATTCCTTGTTATAATCCATCAAATATTTTCGCTCGCGCGCGATTGGTCTAAACGCGTCACGTGACCGAATATTCCCCAGCTAAAACTAGGGAATATCCGAGGATATTCCCCAATTTTCAAAACTGCGCGCGTTGCAAAAAGATTTGAAGAATAATATACGCAATAGCCTCCATTTGGGGCGAAAATACGCTCGGATATTTGTCCCTGGACATTATCTGTTCCTCGAAGCTCACAGATTTCCGCGAGCTACGCTCTCTCAAAACTGTTCGCTTCTCGGAACAGATAATGTCCGCGGACAAATATCCTAGCATATTTTCGCGCCAAATAGAGGCTATTGTTTACGTATACCTCGAGAGAGTGTTGCGTGACTATTTTATACCACGCCATAGAAAATAGAGTTGTCAACACAATCAATGTGACATACTCGCGGCGCATGATGGGAAGGCTGGATGTAATACCGTCGAATATACGACTTTCCTGCATTCTGACTGGTTGTATTTTCTATGGCATGGTACAAAAAAATATCACAAAATTATATTTGTTTGATCTCGAGTAAATCGAAAAAAACACTTCAAATTATATTTTTTTGCATTGAACAGTATTTCGATTACGATACTAGTCACTAGGTCACCCTTTTTGACGATACATTGTATCGAGACACCTTAAAGTGCACCTAACCCCCAAATTTTTTTTTTCGCTGAAACAAATCTAGACTTTATTTGAAGCATTTGGGCGAAGAAATTTTTGAATTTGGTTGAATCCTCGATTTTCTATGCCCTTTCAAAGTCGCGATTAAGTGTTTCACGACCGCGTTTTAGGGAGTCTGGGGCGGCGGTACCTGATGACGTCTACCCAGGAACCAAACACAATAGCGCCTCAGTCAACTCTCTGTATTTGCTCGAGAAAATAGAACGCAAAACTAATCGTTCCGATGTATTTTGGGACTAAAACGTCCAAGTTTTGTCTCAGAATCATTTCTTTTTCGTCACTGGAGTCAGAGTTAAGTTTCGATTCGGAAGGCTCCGAAATAAACTTCGATCGAGCACGTTCGACAACTGTGAACTCACTGCTTAGAGCTTTGAGAGCAATTTACAATATTTCAAGCGACGACGGGGAAGACGTCTTTGCGGACGAGCTGCTTGTATATTAGGAATGGAAAGCTAGATACGAAGTGGAGGAGCAGGCAAACGAAAAGCAGGAAAGAAAACTCAAGGACTGCTTTGGATGGTAATTTCGTCAACTAAACATAAGATTCCCATGCGTGTTTATAGCCCGTTTACATTTGTCCTTACCGAGAATGTATTTTGTCAAGGTTCTGTTAAATCCAGTTTGTGTTTTATTTTCAGTTGAATGCTTCATGTTTATAAGAGCGACGTACGTGTTGCAGTTTTCGAGACTTGATGACCTCCAAAACATTGGCTTCGATCGATTGAAAATCGTATTGTTTGGACCTGTATTTTTGAAGCTGCGGGAAGCAAGGCGGAAGGAAACATTTCATATAATTACCGATTTCACATTGTCACACGTTTTAAGTCGTAACTCCAAATAACCAATGTAAATTGTTCTCAAAGTTTGCAGTGAAATTCGTCGGATAAGCGAAAAGGATGTGTTCCCTAAGCGGTCCGCAGATAATGTTACGCGGTCATATTTTCGACGCTATTGCACAGAATCTTTGTCGCACTGCTGATTTCCAAACCTTCGAAAAACTCTGTGAGTCTAACAATTTTGTTATCATGTAATTCTAGAGGATTAATCTTCGACTTTCATCTAAATCGAAAGAGAAATAAGTGTTGGTTAGCGGCGTACAGTTGCGATCTATTTACATATCAGTATAACGCTTCTTGATCATGACCGGATCACACAACTTTGCCGGTTATGTTATAAATACTGCGGGATTGGAAGATATAGGTTGTAGGTAGTATTTCTACAAATTGCTGGTTAGCTTTAAGCAGAAAATTTATGTAAATAGCGTTCGAAAGTCAGCGGAACAAATTCCAGTGAGAGTTCTTCAATGGTTCTCACAGATTCAGTTCGCTTGTTTCGGTTCGACAAAATCAACCATCGTTTACGTCTTTATTGCACCATTAGCCGATCATCGTCAGTAAATTGTACAGTATCAGGGGACGGAGACCGTAAGCGCGCGCCATTTCAAGTATTGGGGTTGTCCCCATGATATGGGATAATAATTCTATTTTTAGATAAAATTGCGCCATCACCTGCGGCACACGCGCGTGCATACTGCGAGGATTTTTGCGGATGTCGCGCGGGGGAAATGGCGTCCGAAATTCCCGAAATGTTTCATGTTTTTGCCCCACAACTCAACGCGTTTACGTCTGTTGGAGTTTTGCTTAAGTATTTTCGTCGTAAGCTGCTCCAGTTTGAGTGAAGTAAGACAGTGTCGAATTTAGGTATGTTCCGCTGTAAGCTTATATATATCGCTGACCAAGTTGTGTACCGACTGATGCTTCTTTTACATGAGCTGTACATTACTCCACTTTAAATTTCACATATGTTGAAGATTAACAGCTTTTCCATTACAAAGCAAAAAACTAGCTGGATATATTTAGATATAGCAGAGCTTCAGGACTTCATAGTTTCATAGCTCCTCTTGCCACGCGCTTGCGAGGAATTTGTCAGTCTATCGCGACCGAAAAGTAAAACAAAATAATTGCTAGTTTGAGTTTCGCTTGAATTGTAAGCAACGCTTGATGTTTCATCGAGGCTTAATAACTTTACGTCCTTAGATACTGCTGAGTTTTATTCGTGTAAAAATCCAGTAAATTCTCTGTTGTCGATGAATGAGAGCGCCCGCCGATGCGTGTTTTGTACAGTCAGTAAACATGACAAATTGTACTTCCGCCGCACTTTCGTGTGAAAGCGTACATCGAACTCGAACAATAGCTCTATAGTTTTTAAATATATTTAAGATTGATAAATGTTTGAGAACATATTAAAAGCTAAGCTCAAAATATGTGAATAAAGCAGAAACAATCAGCAAAGTTACGATGACGCTTTCTTTAATCAACTTGGAATAACGATTTCGATTTTGATGATCGAGTTATAAAAACTCCTTGTCTATTCTCATTTTCGCAGTGTAAAACTTCACTATGCTTATGTTGAAGAAACACACATGATGTTAGTAGCCTTTTTTGCATTCGTGAAATTTGTTGCAGCATTTCAGCACAAAAGATAACGAAAGAAATCTTTGTCAAGATTTGTTGACAAATGAAAACACCGGCTCGGACTTGAAAGTGCACGAGCTGCATGCACTATGCAAATGAGCTAATTATACGTGTCAGACTTTCCTTTCAAAAACTTTTGCAAACTCACCAAACAAGCAGAGACAATAAGAAACCATCAAAACAGGTTTTGGTTATGATTAAACATTGTCTGAGAAACTCACAAATTAACTCGATACCAGAGTAGAGAGTTTTCTTGCTATATTCTTAAGCATACGCGTGAGCTTACAACTAGCGTGAGCAGATCTTATTATTCATTCCCAGCGCGAGATTGAAGTCTTGTTTTCGACCCTGAAAAACCCACCTTTTCCGTTAGCTCAGAGCATTAAACTACATATAAGCGCCCTGGTTCGTATTCCCTGCCTTATTCCCTGCCATCGCTGTGAAAAATACGCAAGAGAATCTCTTAACTCTCACCATTTGATCACGCAACGTGACAACATCCACGCGAGAGCCCCTGACATGTGCGTGAATCCGCGCGGATATATGACGTCAGGATGGCGCAATTTGTTCTAAAAATAGAAAAATTGTCCCATATCATAGGTACGCGCGAATCCCGAGACTTACGGTCTCCGTCCCCGATTATGGCTCCTGACAGTATATCTTTCTTTAAATCTGGAATATTGCTGCAACAGCCGATAGCACCTCTGGAAGGCGTTTCTGCGCACTTTTCGAATGTGTATTGCACCATCCTGAAGGAAATGAGAGGAAATGAGATATCCAACCTTCCTGGGTAGACGTCACGAGAGCCGCTGGACCCATTCTCCTCAAACTCGGTCGTGAAACAAAATGGCGGTGTTTTGGAGCTATTTTAGAGATTTCGTCGTGGCACAGAAAATCGAGGATTTAACGGAATTCAAAAATTTTTTCGCAGAACTATTTCAAATAATAAGTAGATTCGTTCTAGCGAAAAAAAAAATTGGGGGGTTAGGTGCACTTTAAAACACAAGATCCAGTAAGGTAGTTGAAATCTAGGCGGATTGAAACTATTTGGTTTAATTTGTGCAGATAAAACCTCAAACATAGTGGAATGATCCACTAAGGGATGAAACCTACGGAAATTAAAAAGTCATGGGAGGCATCGAGGCAGATTAAATTGGGAGATATAGGCGATTAAAACATTATAATTACAACACATATCAGTTTGTTGGTTCATTGGATTGTCTGTGTCCTTTGTGATTGGCTAGAGTGATACTACGATCATCAGTTGAGTGAGGCGCGACGGAGCTTTGGTGACGAAGTTTTGGACTTAAAATTGCGGTGTTGCCACGGGCAACTTTCCTCGTCTCCAGTAGTAACTAACAATATCCTCACCTGTAATTTCGCGAGCTTTGCTGCCAATGACATCAAAGGCCGCGCGCAAGTTGCCACTGAAAACGTAGCCAGTTGCCTGTGACAACAACACAAGTTGAACGTTAAAACCCGGGCACCAAACTGTCGTCGCGTCTTACTCAACGGATAATGGTAGTAACTTTGGTTTTGGTTTTACGACCCTCACTTCAAAACTGCGCTCTACAATCGTTAAGGGAAATTAAATTGTGACCTCACAGGATTGCTGACTATAATTTAGTGGCCTGGGATTATAACAACCCTATCTGGAGTTTATTTCCCGGAGAATTTAACCAGAGGGACAACAATAAGAACCCAAGAGAAGTATAACCGTAAAGGGAGATTTCAACCCAAATAATTAACCTCTAGACATGATTGATCATCGTAGTTATAACTTAAGCAGTTGTGACATTTAAGCCTGAAAAAACAAAAAAACAAAACAAAACAAAACAAAAATCAGGCTTGAACGGGCCTTTTGTTTTTTCAGGTTTTAATTTTAGAATTGCTTAAGTTGCCTATATAACTGTAATAATCATTCATATCTTTACATTTTTCCATATCTTTACATATTGTTTACATATTTAGGTGACCAAAGCACAGCTTAAATTTACGATTTTCAACAACGTTGTTTATTTAGCTTGAGGATGCTTTCAGAAGACAGTCGGATTTTATGAGGTATCAGACATCTTGGCCAACGACCTTACGGAACGACCGTGGTAAAGTAAGAACTATTCACAATGAGCTCGTTTTCGGAGACGCTATTTCCAACTCAACAGATCCTCTGATTACACTATTGCGGGTTTTCAGAGACAGGAAGCTATGAAACTTATCCGTGGATAACAACACTGTAGAAATGACAGAATATATTTTCGGTAATACAACGCGAAGAAGCGTCTAATATGGGAGCATACACAGATAACGGAAACTGACGACAGCGGCAATACTAATAAGAAAGTAGGGTTTTAAACAAAATGCGTAAAGGAGTACGTCACAGTTTCGCATCTTGAAAAGTTTAGCCTGAGTTTTTTAAGTTGGTCGTTTGTTATCCGCGTTCACCTTTTCCATCCTTAGCCATCCTTGTTCATCATGGTTTAGTATTATCTCTTTGGTGTTTTTCTACTATTTTCGGGTTTCCTTCAGAAGATTGGATACAAGGGTGGATTAAGGCTCACTATGTCATGGGAAGGGTCGAAGAAAAAATTCCTTCGACCCTTCCCGTGACACCTCGTGCGCCTTAATCCACCCTAGTATCCAATCTTCTCTCCCCCAAAAACACATAGATAACGACTGGGTACAAGTCTAGCTTCGGCAAAGGATTGAAAACAAAATGGCGGGCATTTCTTTGTGTTTACGAAGTGTCTGCGAAGAGGGTTTATATAAAGTTTTGAACGATCACAGGAATTATACTGAACCAATTACCTTATTGCTTGGTTTGCTATGCCTGATAGGTGACTCGGGCTGCGCCCGTCGACAATCATGCGATACAAAAATCTCGAATTCAAGTATAGTGCATCTGTACGTGCGTTGTACACATTGACTCATTTGTGCGCCATTCTCACACAGCAAGGTGGAATGACCAAATTTCATGGGTATTTTGAAACCTAGAAACACATTTATACAAGTTACAAATTTCCATTTTGAGAGTGCTATCATGTCAAGTGAAGTTCTCTTTCTCAGTTTCCTTCCCAGAGTACCGCCGGTTTCAGTCCTTGGGAAACCATTTCAGGAGCGTGCTCACTAAAGTGCTGTTTGGACAATGGAAGTATAGTACATAATCGCTTGTGTTCAGCTAAAACCTGTCACTCCTACTTCAGCATCCTTTTCAAACGAGGGCTACCCTGTGTGGATTTCTGTGACAGCAGAGTTGGTAAATTCATATTCTAGTTATAAGAATATACCGCCAGCGTTGCAGTTGTTTCTCAGTTTCCCTGGAGCTCGAAAGGAACGTGAAAGATGGGCCGGGAAAAGCAGCTAGAGTGTGAGATGAAACAAAACAAATAAATAAATAAATAAATAAATACTGAATAACAACAAAAACAACAACAGTAATAATAATAATAATAATAATAATAATAATAATAATAATAATAATAATAATAAAGATCTTGAGATTGAAAGATCTTGAGATCTTGAGATTGAAATCGAGAAAACGTGGGGAATGAAAACAACAACTGTCCCAGTGATCATTGGAGCTTTCGGGCTTGTCAAGAAGGGAACAGAAAACTACATCGGCAAGATCCCAGGCAATATTAGAATAACAGAGCTACAGAAGAACGTCCTCCTTGGAACTGCTCACATACTTAGGAGGACTCTATCCGTCAAGTAATCCAGCAGACTTATGACTGCCCTAGGATCACGGATTGAACTCGGCACCATAAGTTAAAAGCGGCAAGACTTAAAGGACTAATAATAATAATAATAATAATAATAATAATAATAATAATAATAACAACAACAACAACAACAATAACAACAACAACAACAACAACAACAATAATAATAATAATAATAATAATAATAATTAGTCAATTTAGCAGCCGCTGACCGAGCTGGGAAGACTCTGGGATGGAGATTGGTTTTGTATACGGCACTTACGCCCTGGGAAAGCTACACAAATTAGTAAGAAATAAGCGTTCGAGGTCCTCAGTATAAACTGTCTGAACAACGGTGTAGCTATGAGGAATTGATTCCTTCTAGGAGACTATGATCTCTTGTTCCTTCCCATGCAGTTTGGTCTTAAAGCCTTCAGCTGGGTGAGAGTCAAAAGTAAAACAATTAACTTCTACTTTTATTAGAACAAGTATTTTGCTTGGCAACAAACGTTGGAGGTTGTTCAATTGATCAGCTTGCAGAGCCAGGCACGTTGCCAGGTTAAACTGCCGTTTTGGAGTCATCTTTACAGCGGCATAAAACTTGCTTACCAAGACGGCGAAAAACAGTTGTACAATAGGGTTTCAAAATTTGCGAGCAAGTTTAGTTTCGGGAAACCTTTCTTCGAGGATCTTTACATGCTTGAGAAGTTTTTATTAGTATTCACCCAGTCTGTTACTGCTTAGTTGAGTTGATGACAAATGCCGAGATTAAAGGGCTAAAGGAGCACGTTTCCCAAAGTCTTTAATTGGCGTGCTACATGCTATCGAAGTCGGTTTTTGATTGTTCAGTAATCCTTGTATTTGCTCAGACGTAAGCACACTGCATACACTGTCGGTTATCAGCTTTAATTAAATTTTGCATTCACCGCAATTACACTTCAACATCCGATGTCTTTTTCTTGCATTTAATCAACCTTTTTGGAACTAATAAATTAGCACTCTCAGAGAAAACGTTTTGAGGAATACAAAATCTTAATTTATTGTGCCCCAAGGAGTAATACCCGGTTGATCGAAATTTCTGCTCTTTCTAATTAACTGTTATTAATTTATTGCGTTATGGTGCGTCAACCAATCAGAGTCGAATATCTGGTGCAAAAATAGACCGTTAATTGTTTTGGCACTTGATTAACTAAACGTTGTCGGAGAGTTCATTTTTTTTTTGGCTTCCCATCAGTGTTACATGCTTTTTTTAACGGCTTATGAATCTTAATTAGATTTCCTAAGTTTAGCCTCTTGTTCGTAGATGATCCTTTCGTTTCCTTTTTCAAACTGCTTTAGTACTAAGAACTGTGCAGTCTCAAGACCACTTGATTCTTTTTGAAGCACATTTTTTCCCCGCAACCTCATCTTTTTTCTCTTAAGTAAATTAACTTTATCTCGTAACATACGTCACCGAACTGCCGTTTTCGCAAGTAAACAGAAGGAAAAATTTCCATTTATTTTGACGCACTGCGCGCAAAATGCAAAATCATTGGCTCCTCTCAGTTTCATGCTAGATTTGCATAATTTTATTGCCGATGTGAAATAACTTTGTCGCAAACGCTGTGAGCTCACCGCTTTCCTAAACAACTTCGATTCAACATTGGTCAAGCGTTAAAGTATATCAATAATATAAAAGCTTGGTGGTATATTTTGATTCGTAACGTCAACGACATAGTAAGCAAAAGTTAGAATTTTCATTGCGCTAAAACTGAGTTGTCATCTGGTGTTTGCTTTCCGTCAGACTCATAACGATCGCAGGCAGCTACCAGCAAATTCTTACGTCAATGGATGAAACCAAAGGTACATAGAAACGGATAAACACAAAACAAAACATACAAGTAAACTTCGAGACCACGACTACATACATTAAACTCAAGAAGCGGTTTTCGTCGACGACGCTGCAATCAGTTTTCACCGAGCCGTCTTTTCTTAATAACTTTCAGTTGTTTCGAGCATGTTGTCTGGATCAATTGCTGTGCTTTTCTTGGTGGGTCTCTTTTCGCCAGGTTAGTATTATTTCATTCGTGTTAGAAATGCTTACTTTTCGTGCAACTGGCTCTTGAAATTACCGGAAAGTTGACCGCGAAAAAGGCGTTCGAAAACGAAGAAGAAGCACGTAAAGTCATCTCTATAAGCTAGCTGATATTGTTACAATGTGTGATCAATGCATATGTCTTTCGAATCACCGTTTAAGTCTCCATGACAGGTGTTTAATACTCATCTTCGATTTCATCCGTGAATGTGGATGGCTCAATTCTAGTAGCTAAACAGAGCTCGTATTTTTTCAATGCCACCCAGCAAGCAGATTAAAGCTGCTGCATTTGAAAACTTCGAAAGTTTTGCAACTTTAAGATCAGACCGGTGGTATAACTGACCGTGAAAACGTGCCTATTTCAGAAGCTTTGCGTTACCGATTTCTCGAGTTGAAGGAGAAACTACGCAAATGCATTCTGACGACAGCTCATATTTCGGCCGCGCTACCGTGGCGTTTTATTAGTATAGGTAATTCTATAAACGCGAGTGCAATTAAAAGGATTTACACTACGAGTAATAGTTGATCATTCTCTCAAAATTGCACGAGCCTTTAGGCGAGTGCAATTTGAAAGAATTTTCAAATATCACGAGGATTGTAAATTCTTAATTGCTCGAGCTGGCTCGAGCTTACTCACTCATTACATGACTGAGAAAATTGCGACCGCCCGCGCGTTAATTTGACCCGCAATGCAAATTAAGAATTAACGATAAATTGGCCTGCTCTCAGCCAATCATAAGGAGAAATTTTCTCAGTTATATAATAACAAACGAAAGACACCACACACTCTCAGAATGATTCTGACCCCGAAATTATCTCTGAATATCGCCAATTCAAAGTAATTCGGAAATGATCGTTGGCATCCTTTGTACTGCAACCCTTGCGATGGATGGAGGGCTGGGTCCTAGTAAGCGCCCGTGTCCATCGTCTGCCCAGGTGTCTTGAGATTTCTATGGCAATCATGTTTTCTAAAGGGTGCTTTATCACAAATTCAGTTTTTTGAGCTTTAATTTCTGTGACGTAGCTCCCTTAAGTTTGACTTCTACTGTGTGAATTCTTTCAGAGATGATGTACATGAGCTATTTTTGCGCTTACAATTTCAGGCCAGAGCACTACTACGGTAGCACCCTCGCCCTCAAATATGAGCCCTTCTGCAACGCCCGACCAAACAACAAATGTTGGATCATCCAGCACAATGTCGCCAGTGTTACAAACTTCCCAAACATCAACTAGTACACCACCTGCCAAAACAACAACTCCTGGGGCACCTCCACCGTCCTCAACCCCAGGAACATCCATGACCACTTCAGCTGGGGCACCTTCACCGTCTTCAACCCCAGGAACATCCATGGCCAGTTCAGCTTCTGTGATAACGCCAGAAAAACCAAGTAAGCAGTTCTAGTCGTTCTTAATAATAACGAATGATAAAGATTGCTCAGTGTTATTAATAATAGTAATAATTATTATTACTTATTAATTTATATTGTGCTTTTTAACATACAATGATCAAAAGCGCATTAGGGATAAAAAGGAGACTTTTAGTTAAAGTCTGAGATCCGACTTGTGTAGAGGTTTATTAGATATGAGCCAAAACTCGCTGATTTTAAAGCAAAATCTCATTGATACTAAAATTATATTTTGTAGATCGTTTCCTTCCGTTTTCCGGCTTTGTGTAGATTGTCCAAAGACTGGCTATTTCAGCTGCTTTAGTACCACTTTCGCAATGAAGGAATTAATCTCCGAACGGGAGAGACTTCTCGCTGGCTACATGTACCTTTATCAGTGCCACAAGGGTTTTGCTGATTAAAATTCCCAAAAAAGAGTCAAGCGAAAACTTCTTGAAAACTCCTTATGTTGTAACGGATGATCGATCATAAAGTTCACTCTTGCTTTTTATCACTTTTAACAAGGTTGTGTCAGAGTTAGCTTCATAGCTGAACGAGCTTGGAATGCCTCATTATCAGACAGCCAATCTGCCCCATACAAGGAAACCAGCGAAGAGATATCGAAAGCGGTAAGCTGATATATGGTGGCTGGGAACAGTCTTCAGCAATTTTCAGCAGTTATATTTTAATGGATCAGTGCTACCACTCTTAATCGAGTGATATTGGTATCGCATAGAAGAAAGCATTGGTTAATACATCGTGGTTATTTAATAGCAGATTTGCACGATAGCGTCATTTGACTACAACTACCAGAATTGCTTTCGCTTTATCTTTGTTATTTAAATTTTGAAGCCCCAGTGGGGTTTAAATAACAATTAATTAGCTGAAGAAACAGAAAAAGTGAAGGATTCTGGCAGTTGTGGTCAAACTGGGGGACCCCATCATGCAAATCGTCTATTGAATATGCTACTCACCATCTATTCTGTTGTAGATAGTGAGTAGCCTATAGCAGTGTGCGGTTTGTTAATAAAATAGCATTTTAGGGATAGTTATTTTAGGGATTGCCGAGAACAGCGGGCGTGCGCCGCCGTTTACGTCCGCATGATACCATTTCTTAGGTGATCAAGCAATTTAGAACACAGCGGTCCACGGGGAAATACGCCTTTTCCGGGTACATTAGAGAGAGCTGGTGTTTCTTGATGGATAAATCAAATTGGGAGATATATATTTCACAATTCCTTGGGAATAAAATGGCACATGCAGACCAGGGAAATGCAGTTCTGAGCGGTCAACAAAAACAACAAAACGTTCCAGCGGAACATGTTATAAAGGTCGTGGCTGCTGTTATGGACTATGCACTGTGGCTCTTTTCAAACGGAGTTAACAAGCCTCATTTTCTCTTGGATAACGTTTATAACGACTACTATATATTTTTTTATTAAAATTAGATTTTTCGCTCTCGATTTCTATTTGCAATAATTGACTTGGGCTGCGCCCCAGTCAACTATCGCGCGATCATAGAAATCTCGAGCTCATAATCGAAGCCTGCTTTCGTTTGCCATGATCAGGATAAGGATCAATGATCCAAGATCACTCGGATCATGGTGCATCAAGGGAGCCGATGAATCTATGACCAGAGTGGATTCATCGGCTTCTTTGATTGTACAGCTTTCCCGTAGCTTTTAACACGCACTTTGTTACAGGGTGTTTTCTAATTACAGATAAAGTATCTCTTCAATGAATCCAGTAAATACCAGGATGTAGAGGTATCAGAACAAAAGTATTCCGAAAAAGATGGTGTTACGTTCGTAAAGGTGAAACTGTGTTTGGTTGTGAAGACTAGCGACGGTACTCTTATACACGACGTGATCATAGATAAAGTGAAGAGTGGTTACCTCGCGGAGGGGTTTAAAGTAAACAAGGATAGCTTTGAGTTTAATCCACTGGGTAGGTATCAACATTCAATCTATCATCCCACCGAGCGATCGATCGATCAATCAATCAATCAGCAAACCAATCAACCCACCCACCCACCCACCCACCCATCCATCCATCCATCCATCCATCCATCCATCCATCCATCCATCCATCCACCCACCCATCCATCCATCCATCCATCCATCCATCCATCCATCCATCCATCCATCCATCCATCCATCCATCCATCCATCCAGCCATTCATATCCATCAACCAATCAATTAACATTCAACTGATCGACTGTTCAGTTATTGTCGATGGAAAAACACCCATTAATCATGTTTATGTTCACATTCATCAGCTTTAACCATCAAAGTAGTTTAGCTTTAAGCAGGCTCTCATTTGGTCTGGTTCTTGATCACCAAAAATTTCGTTCGAATACGAAAAATAGTCCTAATTTTTCTACCATTGCTTTCAAACGTAAGTGTATTACTTCCGAAATGATGGACGGGGGTGCTCTTCGGAAATTTTGAAAAGAACCCCTAAGAGGTAACAAGATCCTGTTTTGTGGGCGTGGCTTGAAATGTTTTCCATCCCTAAGAGGTACCAATTCTAAAACAACACATTATCTCCTGCCATATTTTCATTTTTCATCTCAATACCCTAAAAGATACTGCAGCTCCCGCTGTGGACCTTTTGAGGCTGAACACCCTAAGAGCTACCAAAACCACTTTTTAACCCCTAAAAGGTACGAGGAGCACCCCCGTCCTTTTTATAAGGGACCCCCACGGAAATAATCTTGTAACAGAACCTGCGACAGCCCAACGAAGTGGAGCCCACGTTTCGCAAGTTTTGAGCTCACTGTTGTTAGTTAGCCGGTCAGAAAGGAACAACTGTTAACTTTGTCCTGATTCTCATGTTTCGTTATATTGTGTTTTAGGAGTTGAATTCAAGGATTGGAAAGCTAAAGATGGCGAATGCGATAAGTGCGAGGGAGGCGCTGGAGAGTTTACTATCGAGGGCACATGTGTGGCTAAGGATCGGAGCTGTAAAGGAGTGAAGAACACGAAAATGACAAAGGACTGTGTGACCTATTGTGCGGGTAGGAATAAAGCATCATATGTTAGGTTGCTGTAAAGTTGCAGACGAAATGTGCCACAGAAGGGCTGTCTGCAATACAAGCCAGTCTAAAATGCACGGAGCGAAATTATGTTCCTCTCATATGTTGCCGGTTTGTGATTTTCCTATACGAACATAAACTTGAAAAATGTTTGCTTCTTTAGATGCACCATTCGTGAGGCAACGCCAGCTTTAACATGTGGTTATGTACCGTATAACAAGTCCGTTGTTTATCATATGGGTTAACTCATAATCTATGTTTTTTTTTATTTCAGGAAGTTACACAGCAGTTTCCTTCCTCATCTTGGCAATGGGGATCTTCTTTTCTTTCAGGTAAAAGCTTAATTTTATCGTAATACTCCAGGTTATCACCTTGGTGTAACGTGAAGTAATACCTATCTATATACAGCTAGTGAACACGACGAACTCCTGTGCCCCAACGTAATCCTATTCAAAAGTTATCAATTTTAAAGGGGCTCTATGTAAACCAGTCTAAAAACAAAATAACTTATTTCGGTTTTGGAGATTATTTTCACTCGTCATAATAATCATTTGCTAATTTAGTAAATTACCAAAGAGATGATGGCAGTCCATTGAAAAGTATGCCTGGTTAATATCAGTGGAACAACAAACCACTAATTATTTTCACAGAGCCTAGAGGACGATCATTGAAACTTGTCATCATTCAACTTGGTAATGTACTGCATTAGATGGTGATAACTAACCAGAGAATACAATTTGGCCATTGCATTCAACGAGAGTAATTAACCTATTTTAACTTGAAATGAAAACTAACACTGTGCAATTTTGTTTACAGCTTTCAGTAAGTGCAAACTGGCCTGGATTTTCCGACCATCGAGACTACAAAACCATGATTTTTTTCATGCACAGACTATTTTATTGTAGCTTTTGGACGGTTTATCGACTGACTCAAGGTGTTAAAAAATCTGAGGCAATCGTGATAAATCTAGGCGGACAGTGTAGCTTTGAGAGGTGACCACTAGAACATTTTATTTAAGTGTAGCCTGCATCGTAGACGTTTTTGCTGTGCGAGCGCTGGGTATTTCTGGTCGCCTGGCTGTCAGTTGAAGTCGCAAAGCGTTGTGGTCTGGGGCGAGTTAAGTTATTTAAGGACGGTGCCTACTAAAAACAAAGGTTTTGCCAGATTGGGACCACGCGGAAAAAAATAGATCTTTACAAGGGCTATTGGAATCCACAAAGAAAAACTGGGGTAGCCGCGCATTTTTTCGAGATAATTAGCCTTGAATCTCAACAAAAATGCTGACATCAGCATGTTTCTGAAAAAAAGAAGGAAAGGATATCTCTTCACAGATTTTCTTAGAATTCGCCTTTGCATACAGAAAAGCAAACATATTTATAAAGATCTTAAAATTTAATGGTGAATGGTTACATAAAAAAAAACATTTTTGGTATGTTTTTAATAACAAAATCGTTGCAACAGCGCTTTTAGCGTCTCTGACAGCCTTCCTCTGGTTCAGCTAAAATACAGTCTAAATAGCTTTTGCTCACAACCAGAAACTAATCACGCGCTGAATAGGCTTGCCACTTCCATTTTATAACATAAAAAGTAGGGGTAACCACGCGTTTTTTTAAGTTATTGTTCTTTTTTTAAAACTTTTTCGGTGCCCGTTACATTTTTTCCTGTCACCTCCCCAGTAAGTAAAACATTTGCGTATCTCGCATGTGTTTTACGCGCGCACTAGGCCATCTGCAGGTACATGTTTACAGTTGGATTTCAGTATAATTTTCGACAGATAACAGCTAGTTTTTCAGCTGGAAGACGTTAACAGTTACTGGTTAGCGATATGCTGCTATTCTGGTGTTCCTGGTATAAGAACAGGTTCATTAAACTTGATTTGGTCACAGTGGGAAAATTTTGCTTTCATTTTAGTCGTGTACTCGGTAGCGTAGTTGATTGCGTCAAGGTCAACCCCAGCGCGCGCGTTGCGCTTAAGGTTATTCCCCAGTATTGCATTGCGCATCCCTACTGCGCATAATTTCACGTGGCTTTTTCTTTACAGCTGGACCTCGCCATAGAGGTAAATCGTCATTTTCTCGCAAACGAGTATGGTGACCTATCATTTTTTTCTGTTGTTTTGAATTGAGTAATAAATATCTCTGTGTAAAATAAATATGGACCAATTCTCAGTGTAGAACAAAAAGCAATCGTCGGAAACGTGAATTTAGCAAGCAATCGTGACAACAATCATGGTGCTATTATAAGGATTTATATGGGTATAAACAAGGTGCTTTTGCTCCTAAGCGAACACGGGGACTCCTCATTTTTATCTCAAAATTTAAGTTTCTATAATATAAACAATCAATAGGCAAAGTTTCACAAAAATCTCAGTGCAGGTTCTATTTCAGTGGAATGACCCTAAACCATGCCTTGCGTGATGCGCAGAAAGTGTGCGCACTACTCGCTCGCTTCGCTCGCTCGCTCAAAAAAGCACTCGTTTTCGCCAATTACGTCTACGCTGCAAGTTGTTTGTTGGTGTATGTTTTCGTGAAATTTCTGTGTGAATACTGTATTATCCACCTCTTATGTGCCAGCTTAGACATGTTATGTAAGAAGTAACACCTGACTATGATATTTAGTTGATATTTAATCTATCGATTCTTATAAAACTGGTCTGTTGACGCCGGGAGATGTTGGGAAATTTGTGGCCGAACAAATTATTAGCGTGAGTTTTTAATCTACTTTAAGCCAGCATGAAGCCTTTTATCTTCAAATGTTTTTTAGCTTTAGGAATGAGTGGTTGCTTACTGTATTTTCTATAAAGGCGCTGAAAAGGTTTGTTTTCTCCCTTCCTTAGAAACTCAGTTTTAACTATATGATAACTTTAGCGACCGTGCTAATGTGTACACGTTTCTTAAAGCTGGTTTTTACTAACCCATAAACACATTCAAGCAACATACGCAAACGAATTAAGATCTCAGATATTTAGCGCCATTTGGTTAAGAGTCCATTTAACAAGGCTGATACTGAACGAAAATTTATTGCGTCTGCTTATGTTGCTTAGCTTGTGCGCTACTATCAATCTCGTTCCTCGACTCTTCGTTCCTTACTGCGCACGTGTGATGAAACGAGCGACCCTTGACAGTTCCGTTTCAAGCTCAATTTTGATTGGCTTTGAAAACAAATAAAATGAGCGGAAGTAAAACACCAGCGACTCGATTGAGACATGCGCAATTCAACCGGAAGTCCGTTATTTTTGGACTTCAAATTGGATCTTTCTAGGGTCGCTCGTTCCTCCGACCGCTGGTAAAGGGTAATGAAGACTCTGGCTTCGAGGTCGCGCTAGTGAAAACAAGCCTTTATCACATTATGATGACGGGGAATTTCAAGCTAAAAGATGTGGTTGCGCATACCAACAACCAGGTAGTAGCTTTAGCAGCATATTTCACAAGCAGTAATAGAAGCCACCCGATTGTGTGAGAGCCTATTCAGAAGCTACCAGCTGATAAGAACGTAATCAGTCTCATTTCTGTCATTTCAAAGTATTAGACGAATTATTAATCTAAAATCTAATACAGGATAAGGTAAATTGAACAAACAGACCCCAGTACACGGTCATGGCTTTCCTATTCTATGATTCTTTTTCCTGTTTTCTTACTATTATTTAAAGGGTGACCTAATCCTCTTATTGTTATCTTTACCCTCGGACATACGTGCCAAAAAGACTTGCATGTTAACGTGCCATCGGTTCCCATTGTCATACGAGACCTTAAAAGTGTCAGGCCTGGATTATCGTATAAACCTTCGTTCTTAGCTTAGGCCATCGTAGATTGACTATGAATACAACACAAACAGCGGTGATAACATTAAAATGAGTTGGAATACAATGATCATCACCGCTGTTTGTGTTGTATTCTTAATCAAAACTGGAGTATGCTCCACAAAGGAAGATCGTTGTCAGTTGCTTACTACGCCATAGAACGTCAGCCACCATCTTGTATTCGTAAGAGGTGATGTCATCTATTCCAAAAATATATTATTAGCTGCTAGAGTTGCTACGTTTTGCACGAGGTAGTTGTAGATAATTGATATTCAATATAACATGTACAGATGTAGGTATTTCATCTTGGAGCTATGTACCTGAAAGTGTAAGTCAAGTAGTATTAGCGTTAACCATTTACTTATTAAAAATTGTCGAATAATTAAATATCTGTTTTGTTTTCTCTCTGAACTTCACTGAAGGTAAATGAAAACCGTCGACTCGTGTGCTACTAGAGTGCTAGTCCAGTTCAGGTCCCCGGGGAGGGGGACTCCCTCAAAGAAAGGACGGGGGTGCTCGTTGCACCTTTTAGGGGTTAAAACCGCTTAGGATGTTCATCCTCAAAAGTTCCCACAGCGGGAGCTTTCATGGTACCTTTAAGAGTATTGAACCAAAAAAGTCAGTGTCAGTTAATGTATTGCTTTAGAGCTGGTACCTTTAAGGGGTCAAAAAAATTTCGAACCACGCCCACAAAACAGGGCCTTGGTACCTCTTAGGGATTCTTTCCAAAATTTCCGACGAGCACTCCCGTCCTTTTTTTTATGGGATCCCAATACCGGGGTTCTGGTACTCTTTCTGTCACGCAACACAGTGCTCTTGGAAGAAGCTTTGGGCGACAGAGTGGCCCACGTTTTAACTGACATTTAGATTCAAATCGAGAAGTTTACTTCAGTTGGGTAGCCGATTGTTATTGTTAAGTTTTAAGGCAGCATTGACTGATACATAAAAAACAGTATTGACCAATACATAAATGATAAATACCAGGCTAACTTCTCCTAAAGAATAGGAAAATGCGAAGACACAGAATGTTCATTATAATGGCAGATTCGAAACCATGGTCTTACTTTAGACTGTTCACAAACCTCTGTTTTCTCGTATTTTTATTCGACCGTTGAACGCACGGATAGAATCGAAAGAGGAATGGACGCCAATGCAAAACGGAAGACGCGACGGGGTAGGAAGTGGGGACCCTCTATTCTTCGTTTGGCTAGCTTAGCTCGCCTCCCGCCACCACCCCCGCGTGCTTCGCGTTCGCTTTGCTCGCTTTTTCTTTCACGTGGGTTGAAAAATAGAGAGGATGCGCAAACACACATCAGCCATAAACAGATGAAAGACCTTAAAAGATATGCTTGTTAGACCGAAACTATAAAAGGTTTTTTAATGTCTCATACCGATGTAGCCGGAATGTGCGGCCTGTTACCCCTGGTTATGGACCAAATGGGTGAAGGCTCATCGCAAAAGACTTAGTTGGCCAAGGTTCTTTACACTGCACATTTTCTACGAGCCGGGTAAGGTTTTCTGGTACGCGTTTTCTGAAACCCGTGCTCGGACTACCTCTCTGAACACGAAAGAAATTTTGGCTGAGTGTCAAATCCTTACGCTGAGCAGATAAAAATAAAACAAACAAATAAGTATATGTCGAGGCCAGGACTTGTCATAACTAGATAAAATTCAAGGATCTGGTTTCATCGAAGACGCTGAGATCAATAGCTACCCGAGCCGGCTTTTCTTAATAACATTCAGTTGCAGCGAGCATGTTGTGTGAATCAATTGCTGTGCTCTTGTTGGTTGGTTTTTTTTCGCCAGGTTAGTACGTAGTATTTCATCCGTGCCATAAACGTTGACTTTTCGAGAAAACGGCCCTTGAAATTGCGGCGAAAAGTTGACGGAGAAGCATTCGATAAGCCAGCATATATCATTACAGTGTGTGATCAATGCACATGCGTTTCAAGCACTGTTTTCATAACTTAAGTCCGGCAGGTATATTTTGCAGGTTGCAGGTTACAGGTTGCAGGTTGCAGGTTGAAATTTAATTATAACTGGAAAACCGCTGGCACTAAAAATAATTAATGACCTATATACTCGTCAGGGGTTCTTACATAAAGTAGTTTGCGTCTTTCACATAGTGAAAACACGATCGATTCGCTTTAAGTACTTATCGATCGACACGCTGAGACCAGTGAAATCTCTTCAAAGCCATCTGGATGGCCGCTCCACAGATGTTTCCATCGATTCCAGATTTGGCTCGGGTCTTCCCTCAGCAACAGAAGATTGCTATCACAAATGAAGCAGATAAATAAAGAAATAAAATAATTTAAGAGTTTAACCGACAGAATATACCAGCACAAGCTCAGTGTGCTTTCATTTTGGTACTCACAGGGAAGAAACCAAATTCAGCAGATATTTCAGATGATATTTCAGATGTTTCTTCAAAAACAATAATTCATTACAGGCTGTAAAATCATAGAAATATACTCTCCTCCCATCGCTTCGGCCGGTTTGGCACTTAGGTGAAAGCCACCTAGGCGATCGTAAACAGCATCAGGTAACAGTCACAGTAAGTCTACCACCTGTACATTTCTTTTAAGTGCCAGCGGTTTTCCAATTATAATTAAATTCCAACCTGCAACCTGCAACCTGCAAAATATACCTGCCGACTTAAGTCTCCATGGCAGGTGCCACATACTAATTCTCTATTTCATCTGTGAATGTGGATAGTTCAATTCTAGTAACTAAGCAGAGATCGTTTTTTCAATGCCACCTAGCAGGCAGATCAACATTGCTGCGTTTAAACCTTTGAAGGCTTTAATTTTATGACATAAAGAAGGGGACCCGGCCGTTTTGTATTTTTGAGATCAGGTCGGTGGCATAAATGATCGTGAAAACGTGCCCATAGAAGTTTTGCGTTACCAATATCCCGAGTTGAAGAACAAACTACGCGTTTTGAAGAAAACTCATATTTCACCCACGCTACTGCATCGCGTTATTAGAAACAAAAATAACTCCACTGATGCTGACCCCGAAACGATCTCTGTGCATCGCCAGAGTGATTCGGAAGGATCATTATCATCATCTGTATAGCCGCCGACTCAAGGCTCACTCAATGCCTTTTAACCCTATTTACCCTTAAGTTGGGAGGGCGCCTCAAAGTGCCCGCGCAACTTTAAACTGCTCTCAGCTTTAAAATCTATACCTGGTATATCGTTTAACTTTATGACGTTTCTTAAAATTATCAGGGGACATTTTTGTGAGACCTTCGCTTGGCCCCGTGACTTGATATTCCGTATGACAACCGTGTTTTGATCGAGAGTGTTTACCAAAATTCGCTTATTAGTGTGACTGTCCGTAGGACGTAGGACTATTGGGGTTAGAATATTGGAAAAGATACTACAAGTAAGCGAAATACTAGTTCCTGATGGAAAACTTGGCGCTCAGATGTCAGTCATTTCGTCAGCTGGACAAAATATGACGACATGCTATAGGAGCCATATATCCAGGTACTGTTCAATCGGTTACTCGTTCGGTAAACACTGTTGAACGGAAGATTTAGAAGACGATTATTTTGAGCAGAAAATAGGGATAAAACCCCATCTACAGCCACTGAATTTACAAGGTGAGTTTATAATATTGATTTTTATTTAATAGGATGCTAAGAACTAAGATTTTCTTGGAATTTTGGGTCCGACAGCAGAGACCCTAATTCGATTATTTGCAGCTGTTGACACCTCGAGGTAGCGATTTTCCCGGAATAGGGCGTGCATTTTCCGTGCAGTAATTAAAAGCCCCAACTAATCTTTACATCCCTGAAAAGAAGAACATTTCCACTAATCACAACTTTAATCTCAAGTGATTCGGAGTTATGCCGCGTAGGAAAAACGTGTCTTGAAAAATGCTCCAAAATTAGATTTTGAAACATAAAATATTGGTGATTTTTAAACAAGCGCCGTGAATTAAAAATTAGACGAAAAAGCCTGGTTTTCGGCTTAAATAATTTGCCAATACCTCCCATACAAATACACAAAAAGAGGAAAAGCGAACTTGCTTTTGCACTTTTCAGGAGCGAAGTTCTTGTGTTGATACTCGACGCACTAATGTCCACCATTTTGTAGCGGTTGGCATCCCCCAATTTTTTTGGAAAACAAAAGTAGATGTGAACAAAGCAAATATACCACGTTTATTAACTCATCATGGGGCATCTCTGAGTGAAAGATGAGGGAAATCAGTTTTTCAAGCATGTGCCACATTTTTGTGATTTTTCGCGGTCTTCGAGGACATTTTCTCTTAATTTTATCATGATGCTGCAGGGCGTCACCTTGGTGTAGCCTTAATTAATACCTATCTAGGGAGACAAACAATAGACTGCAAGGCTGATACTACGTGAAAAACGTTTCGAGACACCAACATGACAAGAACCGATAAAGTAGGATCGCAACAGTGGACAGCTGTTTCGCCCTTCTTGGGGCTCGTCAGCACTGTGTAGCAAAGATATGTAACGCCAGCCCAACAGCCAACGCACATAAGTTGCAAAATGACCCGTTCACTATATGAAGTTCCGTACTTTGAACTCACTTACGCCCCGAAACACGCGTTGCCACATCACGTGTTTCGTGGCGCAAGGAGACAAAGAGTCAAGATTGGTGTCTCGAAAAGCAAAAGAATAAATGTGACTGGACAAGGCCAGCCTAAACATTTAAACATTCCTACGTTGGCAGCGTTTATCGTATGCGGTCCCTTGCAGTTTCTGGTTTCTCATTCGTATTTTCGGACCGTAGATCTTTTTAGATCTGATACGCTGCGTTTTTTAAGCATGGTAATGGCCATGCGGTTGAATGTTTAAATGTTTAGGCTGGCCTTGTCCAGCCACGTTTATTCTTTTGCTTTTCGAGACACCAATCTTGACACTTTGTCTCCTTGCGCCACGAAACACGTGATGTGGCAACGCGTGTTTCGGGGCGCAAGTGAGTTCAAAGTAGGGAACTTGATATAGTGAACGGGTCATTTTGCAATTTATGTGCGTTGGCTGTTGGGCTGGCGTTACATATCTTCGCTACACAGTGCTGACGAGCCCCAAGAAGGGCGAAACAGCTGTCCACTGTTGCGATCCTACTTTATCGGTTCTTGTCATGTTGGTGTCTCGAAACGTTTTTCACGTAGTATCAGCCTTGCAGTCTATTGTTTGTCTTCATATATTTTTTTGGCTGATCAGATCTCTTGTAGATCCTACGTTGGCAGCGTTTATCGTATGCGGTCCCTTGCAGTTTCTGGTTTCTATCTAGGGAATACGACAGACGTCTTTACGCCAAAGTAATCCTGTTCAGAAGTCATCAGTTTAAGGGGGCTCTATGCAAAGCAATTTATGTCAAAACCAAATACCGTAAATCCTCGAATTAGTGCCCGGGGGCGCTTATTCGAGGGGGCGCTTTATAGGGGGGGGGGGGGGGCGCTTATTTAATTTTTCCCAAATCGTGGCCTGATATGATCATTTTCTTAATACATCGTCTGCGCGTAAACAACAACATAAGCTGCTTATCGACGTAAAAAGCTGACCCTAAATTTAAAACGCGGCACCGTTAGTACTTGTCCGTTTTTTCCAAACTTAACGTGTCCACAAACTGAAACAATGCATAAATCTACTCGACGAAAACTATACATCCTTTGTTCTCTCATTTCTCGTCCACAGAATGGGAGGAAGGGAGCGGGACACTTATTCGAGGGGGGGGGGGGGCGCTTATTTTAAATTTTGACCGATAGGAGGGGCGCTTATTTTATGGGGGCGCTTATTCCAGGGGGTGGGCGGCCGGGGGGGCGCTAATTCGAGGATTTACAATATTTCGGGCATAGAAATTGTTTTCGCTCATCATAATAATAATTTGCTAAGTTAGTAATTTACCAAAGAGATGATGGGAGTCCATTGGAAATTATGCCTGGTTAATATTTGGGGAGCCACTAACCACCCTTGTTTTACAGAATGTAGAGGAATATTAAACTTGCAATCATTCCACTTTAACAACTCATTCATAATTCAATGTGTAGACTTTCCAAAAGAGTTTTCCAATACCTCCCTGGCCAGTTGGTTTCGTCGTTGGAAAGGACTTTTCCCACTTGCAGCCCGCCAAATGTACCGGTGGATATTTCTACCGTTGACGTAAATACATTACAACCAATGAACAAACAAGTACTGACCTTACGTAATAACGTTGCGCGTGATCAACGATTGCGTTAGATGGTAGAAACTAACCAGAGAATGCAATTTAACGGTCACATTTAAAGTGGTACTATGACGAAAATCGCATCTTTCCTACGTAACATAAACAAGTACTCTGCATGAGAAGAAAAATGCTGTTTACTAATTTCAAATATCTCTTTTCGTTCCAGAGATAACCAAGTTTTTAAAATATGCAAATTAGCCAATTTATGACGTCATACACTCAACCAAATATTGATCAAATATTATGAAGAAAGATATCTCAGCCAATTTTTATCAAAAGTGTTTGATTCTTTGCAGGAAGATTCTACTGAATGTGCTACACAATACGAGCTGAACAGTTGTGTTACCATGGTAACATACTGGGTTGCAGACTTCCCCAATATTAAAGGCGTCTCTGGCCACCTTTGGTGTTCCATTTTGATATTTGTCAATGGTGCCTCATATGCATGATTCAGCGAGCATATAATATGTTAGCTTGAGTTCGTGGCCTCATTTAATGTTTTTCGAGTTGAAAATTACTAACATTTTGAAATCAAGTGGGTGGGGACTGGAAAAGAGTCAGTTGCCATGGGAACAGAAGTTTTTATAGTAGTAGGTGTGTTGCCTGTAGAACTAATGTATAGATTTAGGCCAGCCTAAAAGCGTAGCTCCTGGGCCGGGTTGTTCAAAGCCCGATTAAGCTAACCCAGAAAAAGGTAGAATTTTGATTTGAGTTTTGTAACTTTGCGGTGAGGTTTTCTGTATATTGTTTGGCCTTCTGTTTTGAGTTTTAATAATCACCCTATACAAAACAAAACAGCAAAAAACATTTGTATAGAAGAAAAAGTTGTAATTTGGTTAACTTTTAATCCTGGGTTAGCGTTAACCGGCTTCCGAGCAATCCCGCCCTGTCTCCAACAAGTTAACCTAATATGAGCCCACGATCCAATCGATAACCAGCACTTGGTCAGCGGCCAACTTCAAAAACTACGTGGCCTCGACGAGCTGCAAACTTGAGCCCGCGATATGGTCACGTGATACTGGTCAGCGGATACCTTGTTTTGACAGGTGTCAATTGATCGTGACATGGACGTCCAATATCAAGGAAGTACGCGGTAAACCAAGGTTGCATGTCTGTTAACCTATTATTTGGAGTATGGCCGCCTTGTTGGGCAACTCCGTCGCCGTCGTCGCCGTCGTGCGCACGCGCCCATGAGCAATACCGCTAGCCATGATAACCATGAGAAAATTAACTCATGGGTTTGTTTTTCTTTCTTATATGAGTATGGGGCTCCGCTTGGCGGCCCTTCGGGCCGCCAGAGCTCCGCTATTAGCCCGCTAAGTTTCAATGGTCTGTGCTGGAAATAGGTCCTTTGCACGATCCGGTCACATGGTACGGAATTAATTACGCTGGGACGCAAGTTACGCAGTGGGACTTCCAAAACAAAGGAACTCGTACCAGTCCGGCCCGACTTTCCTTTGTTTTGGAAGTCCCACTGTGTAACGTGCGTCCCAGCGTAATTAATTCAGTACCATGTGACCGGATCCTGCAAAGGGCCTATTGACTGAGATAACTCTATTCATAGACTTGATATAGCATTGGGTTGAGTGTATGACGTCATCAGTCATCTCATTTGCATATTTCCCACATTTTTCAAACTTTGATATCTCCGGAACTAATGCAGATATTTGCAAACGGTAACCGGCGTTTTTATTCTTTGATGAAATTGTACGTGATATACCTGAAAAATCAATGAAATGAGATGAAACCAACATCTGTACAATTTTGTTTACCGGCTTTCCGTAAATGCTAACTGGCTTGAATTTTCCGACCATCGAGACTGCAGAAGCATGATGTTTTTTGATTTACAAACTACTTTGTTATACCTTTTGGACGCTTTATCGACGAACGCAAGCTAACTCAAGGTGCTAAGTATCTTAGCTAGAGGCAATGTAGTTTTGAGAAATGCACCGCTAGCAAATTTGAGATAAATGTAGCCTGCAATGTAGACGTTTTTGCTGTGCGAGCACTGGGGTAATGTGTCACGCTTTTCAGAAACAGCCCAGTGCGTTCTCCACAAAGGAAGATCGTTGTAAGGGTGTTGTACCTGAAAGTGCAAGTTGAGTAGCATTGGCGTTTACTTATTAAACATTGCCTAATAATTAAATGTCTACTCTTTTGTCTCCGAAATTCACTGAGGTTAAATGTGGTCGCTAATGAAGGCTGTTAAGTAGACTCTTGTGGTGCTAGTCCACTTCTGGTCCTCTTTCTGTCACGCAACGCTACCAATGAAGCTTTGCGTTACAGAGAGTGGCCCGCGTTCTCAACATCAAAAGGCTCAAATCGAGAAGTCTACGTCAACAAAAGATAATGTAGTTGAGTAGCATTGTTATTGTTCATTTATCAAAGGAGTATTGAGAGTATTGAGTGATACTACGATTACCAGTTTCCGGTGTTGCCACGGGCAACTCTCCTAGTTTCCAATGGTAACAATATAGTCGCCTGTAATTTCGCGCGCTTTGCTACCAATGACGTCAAAGGCCGACAAGCTGCCATTGGAGCCGGAGCCAGTTGCCCGTGGAAGCAACACAAGTTGAACGTTAAAACCTGGTCACCAAACTTTCGTCGCGCTTTAGCTAGGCCCCGTCCACACGTATCCGGATATTTTTGAAACCGCAACTTTCAACAAATCGGACTCCCGCTTCGCGGTCGTCCGATTTTGTTAATCACTCGTATGATTACAGACCGAATTAGACTCCACTCAGTCCTATTACCATTATAAATCAAGCAAACATGTAAACAAATATAAGCAAACAAAACAAAACAAAGCTCATCATCGTGCAAGTTTTAATAATACGCATAAAATATTAAAATGAGGCTGTAGCGGTTAGTTCTCAACGCCAATATATAGTTTTTAACTTCACCACTGCTATCGGTATGTTAGAGGGGTCAGTTAAGTCAGGGGGGAAGGGTCGAGTTGGGGCTCCGTTGACTGTGCGGGAAATCCTTGCTTTGTCAAGACAATCTACACTGACTTTCCATCAACAGTAAACAACAAAATCAACCACAGCAGCAACAACATCAACACAACAGCAACAACAATAGCCAACCAACAGCAAACCACGTATATATAATGCGATCATCTTTCAAGTCTTTAAATCTTTCTCCCCCACCCGGCCCTTCCCCCTCCGTTTAAATTGATGCGTCATATATTCACTCGAAAAAACAAACAACACAAAGCAACCCTTTGATACTCATTAATATTACCCATTAATATTACCCAGTAATTTATGGTCGATAGAACATTTCCAGGTATTTTTCAACCGATCTAAACTTTCCTAGGAAATAACTGATGAAACAAATTTAGGATCAGACCAGTCAGAATGCTGTTTTAACACTTGATTGACGTGAATTTGTCAGGAACTCTTCGAAATGTTGGTATTGTCGCCCCGGAATATTCTTCTAATTTATGTTGGGGCCGAGCTACCACTGTACATATATGTAGCCCGTATACGGATGAATACCAGTAAGTCTAGTAATGTAATTGCGCTGCAGTGCAACGTATGCTTTAATTAATACTCAAAACACTACTTTTCTGTTAATGGTTCTTCCTTTCTCAAGGCAAACGCTGACAAACTGCTCTTTTAGTAAGTAAACATCACAAAAAAATATCCATTAGCTTTACTCTTAGAACCACGACAAGATGCAAACTCATGATGCAACCATCATTCTTAAAATTGTTTGACGTTTAGATTAGCGCTAATTGCAGTATCAATGCTATTGACAACGGAGAAAGAATTTGTCACGAACAGTTTCAGCGCTTTAAAAGAGCTTCATTCCCGCTAGGTTGGAGTAAATCCCACGGTAATGACAAGTGTATTGTAAAATGTTGGACACACGATTTCGCTCGGGAACATTGTTCTCGACCTTGTCGGAGATCTGTATTTTAATGCAGAGGTGACAGACGACAGACTTCAGTGTTCGTTTTCTGACAGCTGGGTTGAAATTTTGTCCGGTACTTGACGTTGAGAGATTCTAAATGCACTAAAGTTACATAGAAATGGAAAAAACAGCAATCAAATTGAATCAGCTTTCAACAGTTGAAGAGTCCGTCATTGGTGATGCGTCGCTCGATTTAGATTTTGAAAAGAACTTTCATTTTTGACAAGCATGTCTTGTGGACCAACCATTGTGCTTCTGTTGGTACATGTCGCTTCCTTTTTACCAGGTTAGAACTGTTTCATGTGTTTCATAAATGTTTACTTTTTGGGCGAAAACTGACCTACAAACTGGAAAAATATGCATGAGAACCATTTCTTATTTCATCGGACTTCAAAACGCGATGGAACGTTTCTCATTGTGCCATTTTTATCGTTGACTGTACCAAGCTATGGCACATAGTACGAGCAAGAAACTCATTTAGCCTTTTACAGGCTAGTCAGGAAATCGTCATGGAGGTAACTTACAAGCAGTTTGGAACCAATTCAGGCGGGTGACGAAAGGGAAACAATTTTTTCTCCTTCTCGCCCCAAGCCTATAGGTAGTTCTTCTCTTTCTCTAGTTGTTTTTCTCGCTTCTTTCCAGCTAACCCGACGCCTTTAGGAACATAAACTCCAAGCTGTTTTGCAAGAACGTTTCATAAAACAGTATATATAGTTGTAAACCAAAGTCAACTCAGACGTCTTGTGCGAATGTGTCCCCAGCAATGTTTCCCTTTTTGAGTTTTTAACAAGAAATAAAATTATTAGCTCCCCTGTTCGTATGAACACAAAACGTTCCTTCAAGGAGAGGAATGAGTACTCTAAAACAGTCTGTCCTTAGCTCCATTCAGACCACTTGGAAAACGTTGAAGCAATTTCGTTGATCGCCAGGTCAGATCGAGTGACCGAAATCTAGTTAAATTCAAATTTTCTTCGAATTGAAGCGACTCGTTTTTAGACGATAGTACAACTGTGAATGAATGTATTTTTTGTAGTGGTTCGCTTGTTTGTTTTATTGCCTAACTCGATGTGCAATAAAACTGTTTCACAATCAATGTACTTGCAAGTTTATATCATTAAAACTACGGCTGCATACGTGTATGCAAATCAAACGAATAAGTGCATCTGTGTTTTCATGTTTTAGTTCGTTAATTCGTAGATCTTGATAAATACCTCTGAAAAATATTCTTAAAAACTATTCGCCCCAGGTTCAGTGAACATTGGTGAGCGAGACGAAGTTGAATTGATAAGTGATTAATAATTGCGTCCGACGTTCACAGATGCGGCCTTGTGCGGGCAAAGCAGCGTCGCTGTGTCAACGATCGCCTCAGCACCAAGTAAGTTAACATCCGCAGGACCTGCGTCAACTGTGATATCACCTTCACCATCACTGCCATTAAAAGCTGCACCTCCGTAGTCTAATGTCTCTTCCGCGCCAACCTCAGTCTTTGTGACCGCATCCCCAGTAACCGAGCCAACACAGACAACTATAAAACCAAGTAAGTGCGATATCCCAAGGAATGGCGCACAATCATTCATAGGAAAATGAGTTTAATTTTCATGTGAATAAAATCTTATTTTCATATGAAAGGATGGGAACCAAGACTCGAATTGAGACAGAGGCTAAATGTATTCGGAAATGTCCTATTCCAAAATCACTTAGTCCCGAATCCAGTTAAACCGTGGCTTCAAAGCCTAGAACCTAGCCGTTGAGGACGAACATGAAGTTCACATTTGGGCCGGCCTAACTTTTCGGTGCCTTGAAATTTCGCGCCAAGTCGAGTCAGCTGGAAAAGAACGCCTGGGACTAAGAAAGAGGCATCGCTAGTATTTAAAAACCTTTAAGACTTAAGAAATCTCTATCAAACCCGAGTCAGGAAGTCAGAGATCCAAAAGTCTAAATTCAAGGAAAAAAAATTCACGCCTATGACTCAGACATTTTCTCAACAATTTTACATTTCTAGTCCTAGTGGCAGGTTTTGTTTTTCAACCTAGGATATTAAAAAAAAAGAGATATTAAATAAAATGTGACATAATTTGTTTTTCTTTGACTGCGCATGCGATTGTCAAAGATTTATTCCGTTGCTTTTAGTTTTGCTACCAATACTGGACAGGGCTACCCCTAAGTAAATTGACAACCACGCTGATTTTGCACACTCACCCGTTTATCATTTGTGCTCAGCTTGTGCGGTCCTGAGTATTATATTGAGGTTTCCTTGGGATGAACAGCTAGCAGACACATCATCATTTGAATACAGAAGTGTCGCGTTGGTGATGTCGCAAACTGTAAGTACCACAGTATAGGTTGTAATTGAATGGGGTAATAATGAACTTCATTTTTCTGCCCATTACCAGTATAACGTAGAACAGCAACCTGACGCAGTATCTTTCAAGCATAAGTCCTAACATTTGGTCTTCTTGTTCTCAGTTTCATATCGAAATGAATCTAATATTAAAGGGGTCAAAGGGATTCTGTAAAAGTACTGAAAAATAGGTTATAATAACAGAACCCTAAAAACGTACATCAGCAAAAAGCACGTATAAAAAAAAATCACATTTAAAAATTACGTAACAAAAGACTAACTGAGAACCGGAGGCTCGCTGTCAGTAGAATCTCCTCCGTTCTCAAATCCAACCGTACAGCGATGTTTGGACTGTTACTGTTAAAAGAATTATTTTTCAGTTAGAGGATAATTCAGTGGCTGTAGTGAAACTTGCCAACTTTATCACTCTAAAGCAGAACAAGAAAGGGATTTCTGAGGAGAAAGTCTTATTTTAAAGAATAGCCACAACTCAGACAACCAGACAATTTTAAATGTTCCCAATCCTCGTCTAAAATATACAGCGGTCAAACGCACAAATCCGGCTTCACTTTCGGTTGTCCTTGCCTCTCTTTTGTACGTCTAACTGTTGTACAAGGTCATGTGTCAATGCCTTGCACTTTCAGCTCGCCTTCCACCTGTGTCACGTGATAAAGCCAGCTCCATTTATTCTAGTTAGTTCGACAACATGTTGCTTTGGGTCTACCTCTTCTTCATTATTGTTCTCCCTGCTAAAAACATGATCAGTACCTTCCAGGCTAATATCAGTGACACGTTTGAACCACGTGTTTCCAACTGGTCCTAGTCCTTCACTTCACGGTGATTGTGTTATACCGGCATATTGTTTTCTGTAACCAATAGAGGGATTAACTCACATCCCAACCCCTTAAGCTCGGGGGGCAAGGACATGCATGCAGTCGAACCCCCATCAAGCGGCCACCCTCGGGGAGATGGGAGGTGGCCGTTTCATACGGGTTGGCTGCTTTTAGGGGTTTGTTTACCTTGAATATTTTCACCATCGGGTTAATTTCTTAGCCGCGAAACATGGCGTCACTTCAAGACAATCATGATAAACGTATGTTGGAATGTTTTAACACTCGTCACCTTCTATTTCGGACTCTTATCTGCCATCGCTTTTTCCAAAACAAAGTTAATTTACGTATATTAAATTTTGGGCGGCCGTTTAATAGGGGTAAAGACAATAGAGAAACTCTCATCGGGACGACCAAAAAGTGGCTGCGGCCGCTTAATATCCGTAGCCGAATAATAGGGGTTTCATTTACATTATCATGATTTTACTGACAATAATTTCGGGACTTTGATAACTGGCCACTTGATAAGGGGTGGCCGCTCAATAGAGGTTCGACCGTATGTATTTAGTATGGTCTCTGAGGTCAAACGTCTGGCAAGGGCGACTCCACCAGCCAGTATCTCTGTCGGGTGCAAGGAGGCTCTCCAGCATAAGTAGAAGTCTCACGGAAGTTTGGTAGAATCCTGAGTGCATATGTGCCTGACACTTGTAATAAAACGTCTCATTAAGATCGTTGGCAAACCATCAGTTACGACCTAATAACCTACGTGCATCACTATTGTCAAATTCTCTAGGTGTGACAACGTAAAAAAGTTTCTTAAATTTTAAGTAGCTTTCCTAACCTTTAGCTTGGATGTTGAGGGTTTTTTCAAACAAATGGAGTCTTTATAAGCTGAAGTTTGTGGGAAATGGGCGCGCAGCATGTTTGAGCACTGTGGATGTCTATAGCTAATCAGACATTATTATATTAAATGTCGATTCAAAAGACTCTTGAGCCTTAATTTGTGGTTTGATTTTACTCTACAGTTTCAAAGCCTTTACAATGATTCTCAAGAGTATGAACACATCAATGTATCGCGAGTGAAACTATCAAAGAGTAAAGACGGCTTGGTTGCTACGAGCACGAATTTATGTTTGGTTGTGAAGTCCAAAGATGGTG